>NW_027315724.1:19286744-19449244 GCF_026437365.1 Eucyclogobius newberryi
AACTGTTACTACTGTTACTACAGAAAAATACTACTGTTACAACTGTTACTACTGTTTCTACTGCAAATACTACTGTGACTACTGTTACTACAGAAAATACTACTGTTAATACTGTTACTATTGTTACTACAGAAAATACTCCTGTTACTACTGTTACTACAAAAAATACTACTGCAAATACAACTGTTACTACTGTAACTACAGAAAAATACTACTGTTACAACTGTTACTACTGTTTCTACTGCAAATACTACTGTTACTACTGTTACTACAGAAAATACTACTGTTAATACTGTTACTATTGTTACTACTGTTACTACTGCAAACACTACTGTTACTACAGAAAATGCTACTGCAAATACAACTGTTATTACTATTAATACAGAGAAATACTACTGTTGCTACTGTTACTACTGCAAATACTACTGTTACTACTGTTTCTACTGTTACTACTGCAAATACAACTGTTACTACTGTTACAACAGAAAATACTACTGTTATGACTTTTACTACAGTTACTACAGAAAATACTACTGTTACTACTGTTACTTCAGAGAATACTACTGTTACTACAGAAAATACTACTATTACTACAGAAAATACTACTGTTACTACTGCAAATACTACTGTTGCTACTGTTAATACAGGAAATACTACTGTTACTACAGAAAATACTACTATTACTACAGAAAATACTACAGAAAATACTACTGTTACTACAGAAAATACTACTGTTACTACTGCAAATACAACTGTTACTACTGTTACTACAGTAAATAATACTGTTACTACAGAAAATACTACTATTACTACAGAAGATACTACAGAAAATACTACTGTTACTACTGCAAATACAACTGTTACTACTGTTACTACAGTAAATACTACTGTTACTACAGTAAATACTACTGTTACTACAGAAAATACTACAGAAAATACTACTGTTACTACTGCAAATACTACTGTTGCTACTGTTACTACTGCAAATACTACTGTTGCTACTGTTACTACTGCAAATACTACTGTTACTACAGTTACTACAGAAAATACTACTGTTACTACTGTTACTACTGTTAATACAAAAATACTACTGCAAATATAACTGTTACTACTGTTACTACAGAAATTACTACTGTTACTACAGAAAATACTACTATTTCTACAGAAAATACTACTGTTACTACTGCAAATACTACTGTTGCTACTGTTACTACTGCAAATACCACTGTTACTACAGTTACTACAAAAAATACTACTGTTAATACTGTTACTACAGAAAATACTACTGTTACTACAAAAAATACTACTGTTAATACTGTTACTATTGCTACTACAGAAATACTACTGTTTCTACTGTTACTACTGCAAATACTACTGTTACTACAGAAAATACTACTGTTAATACTGTTAATATTGTTACTACAGAAAATACTCCTGTTACTACTGTTACTACAAAAATACTACTGCAAATACAACTGTTACTACTGTTACTACAGAAAAATTCAACTGTTACTACTGTTACTACAGAAAAATACTACTGTTACAACTGTTACTACTGTTTCTACTGCAAATACTACTGTGACTACTGTTACTACAGAAAATACTACTGTTAATACTGTTACTATTGTTACTACAGAAAATACTCCTGTTATTACTGTTACTACAAAAAATACTACTGCAAATACAACTGTTACTACTGTAACTACAGAAAAATACTACTGTTACAACTGTTACTACTGTTTCTACTGCAAATACTACTGTTACTACTGTTACTACAGAAAATACTACTGTTAATACTGTTATTATTGTTACTACTGTTACTACTGCAAACACTACTGTTACTACAGAAAATGCTACTGCAAATACAACTGTTATTACTATTAATACAGAGAAATACTACTGTTGCTACTGTTACTACTGCAAATACTACTGTTACTACTGTTTCTACTGTTACTACTGCAAATACAACTGTTACTACTGTTACAACAGAAAATACTACTGTTATGACTTTTACTACAGTTACTACAGAAAATACTACTGTTACTACTGTTACTTCAGAGAATACTACTGTTACTACTATTACTACTGTTACTACTGTTACTATTGCAAATACTACTGTTACTACTATTACTACTGTTACTATTGTCACTACTGCAAATACTACTGCAAATACTACTTTTACTACTGCAAATACTGCTGTTTCTTTTAAAAAGTGAACTCCTGATATAGTTCTTCAGACTTGTCAATCCAAATATGGTCAAATTGTTAGACAAATGTAAAATGGCTGTAAAATGTTTCTTCTTTTACTATTATTTGAAAGTTTACATCTAAACGTTTTATTTTTAATCAGTTCTATTTGTATCATTTTCTTTTCTTATAAACTATAAACTCAGTAATACATTTTTCAAATCTTCAAACAACATTCATACATTTTCCACCTTTACTTTTTACTACTACAACCATGTTAAACAGCAGTAAAAGTACTCATTGTGCTGCACTTTGATTGTGCTGGAGCAAAGGTGTTACTGATCTACAGGAATGTCTCAGGGGCCTCTGCTCCCATTGCAACGTGTGGACCTGTGTGGGAAGTTTGCATGTTCTCTCTGTGTCATCACGGCTGCCCCGGAGCACGCCTCAGTCTGCCTCAGGGCAGCTGTGACTTACAGAAGTATCAGAGTGTGCAGTGAATAAAGACACAGTACAATGTGTACATGAGATGAAACTGAAAGTAAATGTTTCAAATTAATCTTAAATAGTTGTTGTTTGTGTTCGTCAGGATGACGAGACGATGCTGTACACGCCAGACCAACAGCAGTATGAGGTAACCACACGAGTACTTCATGAGGTCATGCAGTATTTTTTATTTTTATTTAATTTTATTCATTTTATTCATTTTACTTCATCCAACTCCTCCCGGCGGATGCCTGAGCCACCTCAGTTGGAGGAGCAGCGGCTCTACTCTGAGCTCCTCCCGCGTGACTGAGCTCCTCCCCCTATCTCTAAGGGAGCGCCCAGCCACCTGGCGGAGGAAACTCATTTCAACCGCTAGTATCCTCGATCTTGTCCTTTGGGTCATTAAAGCTCATGACCATAGGTGAGGTCAGAAGGTAGAGTGACCTGTAAATCCAGAGCTTTGTCTCCTTCTTCACCACAACATTCCAACTGTCAATCTCACGTTCCATCCTTCATCACTCGAGAACAAGAACCTGAGATACTTGAACTCCTCCCCTTGGGGCAAGGACTCCCCGCCCACCTGGAGAGGGCAAGACACCTTTTTCCAGTTGAGAACCATGACCTCTGATTTGGAGCTGATTCTCATCCCAGCCGCTTCACACTCGGCTCAAACCGATGGAGCCATCGTACGCAAACAGCAGAGATGAGATCCTGATGTCCCGAAACCGGACACCCTCCGACCCCTGACCGCACCCTCCAACCCCTGACCACACCCTCCGACCGCTGACCACACCCTCCAGCCCCTGACCACACCCTCCGACCCCTGACTACACCCTCCGACCCCTGACTACACCCTCCGACCCCTGACCACACCCTCCGACCGCTGACCACACCCTCCAGCCCCTGACCACACCCTCCGACCCCTGACCACACCCTCCAGCCCCTGACCACAACCTCCAACCCCTGACCACACCCTCCGACCCCTGACCACACCCTTCAGCCCCTGACCACACCCTCCGACTCCTGGCCGCACCCTCTGACCCCTGACTGCGCCATAAAATTCTGTCCATAAAACTTATGAAAAGAACCGGTGACAAAGCGCAGCCCTGAGGGTTCCAACACACACTGGAAACAGGTCTGACTTAAACTGCAGTGACTATTGGTCAGATTCTCTTCTCCAAGACCTGGACTAGACCTTTACCGGGGCTGAGGAGTGTGATCCCTCTGTAGTTGGAACACACCCTCCGGTCCCTCTTCTTGAACAGAGGGACCACCACCTCGGTCTGCCGGTCCAGAGGGACCACCACCCCGGTCTGCCAGTCCAGAGGGACTGTCCCCGCCCGCCACGCGATGTTGCAGAGACGTGTCAGTCAAGACAGTTCTACAACATCCTGAGACTTTAGGTCCTCAGGGCGGAGCTCATCCCAGAGCCATTTTATTCATTTATACAGGAAAAACACAATGAGTAAAGTTCATCAAACAAACACTGAAGAAACAAACAAACGCAGATGAAACAAACTCAGACATGTTACTGTCTGATGTTAATCTGCTCAAAGTCCATTGGGAATCGCTGAGTCACTTCAGTCGTGCAGCAGCGAAAGAGAAAGAAATGTGACATCATCTGTCGTCACATTATATTTTTACACATTTAATTAAAACTATCAAATACTGTATAATAGTAAATGTTGGCAATACACCAGGAGTAAACCAGGAGAGCGTGAACTGTGACCATGTTCTGACCCTGTTCTGACCCTGTTCTGACCTTGTTCTGACACTGTTCTGACCCTGCTCTGACCCTGTTCTGACCTTGTTCTGACACTGTTCTGACCCTGCTCTGACCCTGTTCTGACCCTGTTCTGACCCTGTTTTGACTCTGTTCTGACCCTGTTCTGACCCTGTTCTGACCCTGTTCTGACCCTGTTTTGACTCTGTTCTGACCCTGTTCTGACCCTGTTTTGACTCTGTTCTGACCCTGTTTTGAACTTGTTCTGACCCTGTTCTGACCCTGTTCTGACCATGTTCTGACTCGGTTCTGACCTTGTTCTGACCCTGTTCTGACTCTGTTCTGACCCTGTTCTGACCCTGCTCTGACCCTGTTCTGACCCTGTTCTGACCCTGTTTTGACTCTGTTCTGACCCTGTTCTGACCCTGTTTTGACTCTGTTTTGACTCTGTTCTGACCCTGTTTTGAACTTGTTCTGACCCTGTTCTGACCCTGTTCTGACCATGTTCTGACTCGGTTCTGACCTTGTTCTGACCCTGTTCTGACTCTGTTCTGACCCTGTTCTGACCCTGTTCTGACCCTGTTCTGACCCTGTTGTGACCCTCTTCTGACCCTGCTCTGACCCTGTTCTGACCCTGTTCTGACCCTGTTTTGACTCTGTTCTGACCCTGTTTTGAACTTGTTCTGACCCTGTTCTGACCCTGTTCTGACCATGTTCTGACTCGGTTCTGACCTTGTTCTGACCCTGTTCTGACTCTGTTCTGACCCTGTTCTGACCCTGTTCTGACCCTGTTTTGACTCTGTTCTGACCCTGTTTTGACCTTGTTCTGACCCTGTTCTGACCCTGTTCTGACCATGTTCTGACTCGGTTCTGACCTTGTTCTGACCCTGTTCTGACTCTGTCCTGACCTTGTTCTGACCCTGTTCTGACCCTGTTCTGAACTTGTTCTGACCCTGTTCTGACATTGTCATGACTCTGTTCTGACTCTGGTCTGACCCTGTTCTGACCCTATTCTGACTCTGTTCTGACCTTGTTCTGACCCTTCTCTGACCTTGTTCTGAGTCTGTTCTGACCCTGTTCTGACTCTGTTCTGACTCTTTTCTGACTCTTTTCTGACCATGTTCTGACCCTGCTCTGACCCTGTTCTGACCTTGTTCTGACCCTGTTCTGACCACGTTCTGACCATGTTCTGACCCCGTTCTGACTTTGTTCTGACCTTGTTCTGACCTTACTCTGACCCTGTTCTGACCCTGTTCTGACTCTGTTCTGACCATGTTCTGACCCTCTTCTGACTCTGTTCTGACCTTGTTCTGACCCTGTTCTGACCCTGTTCTGACTGTTCTGACCTTGTTCTGACCCTGTTCTGACCCTGTTCTGACTCTGTTCTGACCTTGTTCTGACCCTGTTCTGACTCTGTTCTGACCATGTTCTGACTCCGTCCTGACTTTGTTCTGACCTTGTTCTGACCCTGTTCTGACTCTGTTCTGACCTTGTTCTGACCCTGTTCTGACTCTGTTCTGACCATGTTCTGACTGTCTTGACCTTGTTCTGACCTTATTCTGACCCTGTTCTGACTCTGTTCTGACCCTGTTCTGACTCAGTTCTGACTCTGTTCTGACTCTGTTCTGACCATGTTCTGACTCTGTTCTGACCTTGTTCTGACCCTTCTCTGACCTTGTTCTGAGTCTGTTCTGACCCTGTTCTGACTCTGTTCTGACCATGTTCTGACTCTGTTCTGACTCTGTTCTGACCATGTTCTGACATTGTTATGACTCTGTTCTGACTCTGGTCTGACCCTGTTCTGACCCTATTCTGACTCTGTTCTGACCTTGTTCTGACCCTGTTCTGACCCTGTTCTGAGTCTGCTCTGACCCTGTTCTGACTCTGTTCTGATCATGTTCTGACCCTGCTCTGACCCTGTTCTGACCACGTTCTGACCACGTTCTGACCCTGTTCTGACTCTGTTCTGATCATGTTCTGACCCTGCTCTGACCCTGTTCTGACCACGTTCTGACCACGTTCTGACCCCGCTCTGACTCTGTTCTGACCTTGTTCTGACCCTACTCTGACCCTGTTCTGACTCTGTTCTGACCATGTTCTGACCCTCTTCTGACTCTGTTCTGACCTTGTTCTGACCCTTTTCTGACCCTGTTCTGACTGTTCTGACCTTGTTCTGACCCTGTTCTGACCCTGTTCTGACTCTGTTCATACCCTGTTCTGACTCTGTTCTGACCATGTTCTGACTCCGTCCTGACCTTGTTCTGACCTTGTTCTGACCCTGTTCTGACTCTGTTCTGACCTTGTTCTGACCCTGTTCTGACTCTGTTCTGACCATGTTCTGACTCTGTCTTGACCTTGTTCTGACCCTGTTCTGACCCTGTTCTGACTCTGTTCTGACCCTGTTCTGACTGTTCTGACCTGATTCTGACCCTGTTCTGATACTGTTCTTACCCTGTTCTGACTCTGTTCTGACCTTGTTCTGACTCAGTTCTGACTCTGTTCTGACTCTGTTCCGACCCTGTTCTTACTCTGTTCTGACCTTGTTCTGACCTTGTTCTGACTCTGTTCCGACCTTGTTCTGACCCTACTCCGACCCTGTTCTGACTCTGTTCTGACCTTGTTCTGACTCTGTTCTGACTCTGTTCTGATTCAGTTCTGACTCTGTTCTGACCATGTTTTGACTGCTCTGACCTTGTTCTTACTCTGTTCTGACTCTGTTCAGACCATGTTCAGACCATGTTCTGACCATGTTCTGACCCTGTTCTGACCCTGTTCTGACTCTGTTCTGACCCCGTTCTGACTCTGTTCTGACCTTGTTCTGACCCTACTCTGACCCTGTTCTGACTCTGTTCTGACCTTGTTCTTACCCTGTTCTGACTCTGTTCTGACTCTGTTCTGACTATGTTCTGACCATGTTCTGACCATGTTCTGACTCTGTTCTGACTCTGCTCTGACCCTGTTCTGCCTCTGTTCTGACCATGTTCTGACTCTGTTCTGACCTTGTTCTGACCCTGTTCTGACCTTGTTCTGACTTTGTTCTGACCCTGTTTTGACCTTGTTCTGACCCTGTTCTGACCCTGTTCTGACTCTGTTCTGACTCTTTTTTGACCCTGTTTTGACTCTGTTCTGACCCTGTTCTGAATCTGTTCTGACCTTGTTCTGACCATGTTCTGACTCTGTTCTGACTCTGTTCTGACCCTGTTCTGACTCTGTTCTGACTCTGTTCTAACCTTGTTCTGACCCTGTTCTTGCTCTGTTCTGACTCTGCTCTGACCTTGTTTTGACCATGTTCTGACTCTGTTCTGACTCTGTTCTGACCCTGTTCTGACCATGTTCCGAGTCTGTTCTGACTCTGTTCTGACCCTGTTCTGACCCTGTTCTGACCCTGTTCTGACTCTCTTTCAGCGCTGTCCGAGCTTCTCCATGGGTTGCATGGTCAAAGAGATGAAGACTCTTCTGAACGACTGGACCATCGTCGACGGCAACATCACGACCAGAACCTTCAGGATCCTCAACAAAGTGAAGAACTGGACCAAGAGCCTCGTAAGAACCATCCACACAGGACCAGAACCATACAAAGAGCCATGTCAGAACCAACCACACACGGGACCAGAACCAAACAAAGACCCATGTCAGAACCAACCACACACGGGACCAGAACCAAACAAAGACCCATGTTAGAACCAACCACACACGGGACCAAAACCATACAAAGACCCAGGGCAGAACCAACCACACACGGGACCAGAACCATACAAAGACCCATGTCAGAACCATCCACACACGGGACCACAACCATACAAAGACCCATGGCAGAACCAACCA
This sequence comes from Eucyclogobius newberryi, assembly GCF_026437365.1. Taxonomy (NCBI): domain Eukaryota; kingdom Metazoa; phylum Chordata; class Actinopteri; order Gobiiformes; family Gobiidae; genus Eucyclogobius; species Eucyclogobius newberryi. The sequence continues at coordinate 19,294,966 of NW_027315724.1, forward strand.
CACAAGGGACCAGAACCATACAAAGACCCATGTTAGAACCAACCACACACGGGACCAGAACCATAAAAACACCCATGTTAGAAACAACCACACACGGGACCAGAACCATACAAACACCCATGTTAGAACCAACCACACCCGGGACCAGAACCATACAAACCCCCATGTTAGAACCAACCACACCCGGGACCAGAACCATACAAACACCCATGTCAGAACCATCCACACACGGGACCAGAACCATACAAAGACCCACGTTAGAACCAACCACACACGGGACCAGAACCATACAAAAACCCAGGGCAGAACCAACCACACACGGGACCAGAACCATACAAAGACCCATGTCAGAACCATCCACACACGGGACTACAACCATACAAAGACCCATGTCAGAACCATCCACACACGGGACCACAACCATACAAAGACCCATGGCAGAACCAACCACACAAGGGACCAGAACCATACAAAGACCCATGTTAGAACCAACCACACACAGGACTAGAACCATAAAAACACCCATGTTAGAAACAACCACACACGGGACCAGAAACATACAAACACCCATGTTAGAACCAACCACACCCGGGACCAGAACCATACAAACACCCATGTCAGAACCATCCACACACGGGACCAGAACCATACAAAGACCCATGGCAGAACCAACCACACACGGGACCAGAACCATACAAAGACCAGGGGCAGAACCATCCACACACGGGACCAGAACCATACAAAGAGCCAGGGAAGAACCAACCACACACGGGACCGGAACCAAACAAAGACCCAGGGCAGAGTGTGTGTGTGGTGTTGTCGTTTGATCTTTGGGAGTTTAATAAAGGGTTCATCACTGAGTCATTGACTCATGGAACAGGTCCAGCTGCTCTTGTGATTTTCAAAAGTCTTCAAAAATAAATGTAATTTAATTAAGCCGACATCATCAAGAAGAAGACCAGAGTCTGAGACCTAGGGCTGGGCAATATGACAATATGATGAACATGATGTTTCTGAGAGGAATCTAACAGCAGCGGAGCTGAAACTGTAGCTTTATATTTCTGTTCCTCACTCGTCTGAGCATAAACCATTTCAAAGAGGAACGTTTAAGCCTGGACTTAAATGAAGAGACTGTGTCGGCCTCTTTAACATGGACAGGAGCTGATTCCATAACACAGGAGTTCTACCTCCTACTGTGCTTTTAGAGACTCTTGGGACCACCAGAATGCTCTACCTCCTACTGTGCTTTTAGAGACTCTTGGGACCACCAGAAGGCTCTACCTCCTACTGTGCTTTTAGAGACTCTTGGGACCACCAGAAGGCTCTACCTCCTACTGTGCCTTTAGAGACTCTTGGGACCACCAGAAGGCCAGCATTTTGAGAGCAAAGAGCTCTGTTTGGATGATATGGTTCTATAGAATCTGTGAGGTAGGATGGCTTTGTACAAGTGGCACCACCACCAGTATCGACCTCGCAGAGCCTGGTTACGCCGTAGAGTCTCTCCAGCGGAAGTATAAACACCTCAGAGGCCTTGCTTCTGATACAGCCCCACCTGGGGGACGTACGCCCTGTCGCCATGCACACCAGGTCAGGGTGGACCACCACAGCGTCTCTTCACCACCCTCGCCCCCGCGGTGAGTGAACTACTAAAGCATGTAGAGAAGCTATGGCAGAATACAGGAAATTACATGATATCCAGAGCCCTTAGGACTATGATTCAAGCAATATATCAAATTAAATACCCTCAAAAACTACTTTAAAACTATTTTTAAAATATTTTTTTAGAAATGTATATTAGTGCTGAGGGGGTTGGGGGCACCACCCAAATAATGCTCTCTTCTTCAGTTCCTCTTAATAATCTTGCTGCTGCGTTTTGAACCAGTTTTACAGGCTTGATTTAGATGCGCTGACCGTGTCCAGTGCTCAGATGTCCAGTGCTCAGATGTCCAGTGCTCAGATGTCCAGTGCTCAGATGTCCAGTGCTCAGATGTCCAGTGCTCAGATGTCCAGTGCTCAGAAGTCCAGTGCTCAGATGTCCAGTGCTCAGATGTCCAGTGCTCAGATGTCCAGTGCTCAGATGTCCAGTGCTCAGATGTCCAGTGCTCAGAAGTCCAGTGCTCAGATGAAGAGTCTGAGACGTTCAGGGACCAGTTCAATGACCTGATACTGTCCAGGAACCAGAGAAGCATCACCCAGGTTTTATTGTTTCCCCGCTGGCACGAACCTTTTGTTTTGGTGCAGGCCGTGGTCTTTCTCTGGAAGATCTGGTTTGAATTGGTGAATAAAAGTGGAACTGGTTTATTGCGGTTGAAGTTTGTGACTTGTGTTCTGAGGAACATGTTGTGACTGTGACATTGTGACCTCAGAATGTCACAATGTTTATCTACACATTATTTCATCCACGGATAGATTACGGATTTTGAAGCTCAAATACAAGTTCATTGTGTGTATTTATTTTTCTGTCCTTTGAAATCGAAAAGCCCATGAACGGACCTCTGGACACCTGAAAGGGGTTTGTTCTGAAGACCTTTCATATCTGAGGATGGTCTTAAAAAACGCTTCACTTCATTTCACTTTGAACATTCTGATGACCGAGCATTTTAGAGGGTTTATTTGTCACACACATTCTCCATGTTCTCCCCTGATGTTCTAGTGTTCTCCTGATGTTCTCCTGTGGTCTGATGTTCTCCTGATGTTCTCCTGATGTTCTCCTGTGGTCTGATGTTCTCCTGATGTTCTCCTGTGGTCTGATGTTCTCCTGATGTTCTCCTGTGGTCTGATGTTTACCTGATGATCTCCTGATGTTCTCCTAATATTTTCCTGTATTCTGATACTCTACTCTATACTATCGTGTTTTGGTGTTCCCTTGATGTTCTCCTGATGTTCTCCTGTGGTCTGATGTTCTCCTGATGTTCTCCTGATGTTCTCCTGTGGTCTGATGTTCTCCTGATGTTCTCCTGATGTTCTCCTGATGTTCTCCTGTGGTCTGATGTTCTCCTGATGTTCTCCTGATGTTCTCCTGTGGTCTGATGTTTACCTGATGATCTCCTGATGTTCTCCTAATGTTTTCCTGTATTCTGATACTCTACTCTATACTATTGTGTTTTGGTGTTCCCTTGATGTTCTCCTGGTATTCACCTGATGTTCACCTGATGTTTGCCTGACGTTCTCCTGATGTTCTCCTGATGTTCTCTTTCCTTCTTGCAGGATAAGGACTGTGTGCCTGGGTGTGAGAGTTTCAAAGAGGAATCGGCCCTGATTTTTCTGGAATTTCTCAATAAAATGCTGCAGAAGTTCAACACCGACTGCTCCCTGCTCCAGAGGGTGACACGCTCATCTCTAAACAGACTGTCATCCACATCCTGGATCTGAAGGACCAGAGCAGCTCTGGGCCTGTCCCTCCTCATCTGGATGAACAGGAAACTGTAAACATGTCAGTTTTAAGACACAGACGCTGGACGAGGGTCAGATGTGACCTTGGACTTGGCTGGACTCTGAGATCTTGCTCCGTCCGAGACAGTTGAGCTGAAAGAGCTCAGAAATGTCTTCAACATCATTTATGTAAAATATTTATTGCCTGGCACTGTTCTGTGTAAGTGAGTAAAGGCTTTTCTTATGACGTTTACTTCTGAGGTCTTACTATCGTCCTGATTCGTCCTGATTCGTCCTGATTTGTCCTGACTTGTCCTTTCTCTCAGGCTGACTCAAGGAATTTCTCACTTGACCCGGTTTGAGCAGGACGTTATAAACAGAAGGCAGATTATACTTTAATCTCTGTGATACATGTTTTAGCTGTCAGTATTTGACTTTTACCCGAAGGACATGTGGGATCATATTTGGTAACATGCATTACACAATTGGTAACAAACACCACTTTTTTTCTCTGTCTGTCTTGCTTTAGTCTCCTCTTTAGTCATCTCCGGTTGCTTTAGACTCCTCTTTAGTCATCTCCGGTTGCTTTAGACTCCTCTTTAGTCATCTCCGGTTGCTTTAGTCTCCTCTTTAGTCACCTCCGGTTGCTTTAGTCTCCTCTCCGTGAGCCGCCGACCCACCGCGAGGTTAAAGACAAGCGGCTGGTCTGCAGAGGCGCTCTGAGCCGGCGTGTCTGTGGTGAAGTACATAGTGAAGTACATAGTGAAGTACATAGTGAAGTACATAGTGAAGTATATAGTGAAGTACATAGTGAAGTGCATAGTGAAGTATAGTGAAGTATAGTGAAGTATATAGTGAAGTACATAGTGAAGTATATAGTGAAGTACATAGTGAAGTATATAGTGAAGTACATAGTGAAGTATATAGTGAAGTACACAGTGAAGTACATAGTGAAGTACAAAGTGAAGTATATAGTGAAGTACATAGTGAAGAACATAGTGAAGTACATAGTGAGGTATATAGTGAAGTACATACTGAAGTATACAGTGAAGTACATAGTGAAGTATATAGTGAAGTACATAGTGAAGAACATAGTGAAGTACATAGTGAAGTATATAGTGAAGTACATAGTGAAGTATATAGTGAAGTACATAGTGAAGAACATAGTGAAGTACATAGTGAAGAACATAGTGAAGTGCATAGTGAAGTATATAGTGAAGTACATAGTGAAGAACATAGTGAAGTACATAGTGAGGTATATAGTGAAGTACATAGTGAAGTATACAGTGAAGTACATAGTGAAGTACATAGTGAAGTATATAGTGAAGTACATAGTGAAGTATATAGTGAAGTACATAGTGAAGTATATAGTGAAGTACATAGTGAAGAACATAGTGAAGTACATAGTGAAGTATATAGTGAAGTACATAGTGAAGTATATAGTGAAGTACATAGTGAAGTATATAGTGAAGTACATAGTGAAGAACATAGTGAAGTACATAGTGAAGTACATAGTGAAGAACATAGTGAAGTACATAGTGAAGTATATAGTGAAGTGCATCGTGAAGTATAGTGAAGTACATAGTGAAGTATATAGTGAAGAACATAGTGAAGTATATAGTGAAGTACATAGTGAAGTATATAGTGAAGTACATAGTGAAGAACATAGTGAAGTACATAGTGAGGTATATAGTGAATTGCATAGTGAAGTGCATAGTGAAGTATATAGTGAAGTACATAGTGAAGAACATAGTGAAGTACATAGTGAGGTATATAGTGAAGTACATAGTGAAGTATACAGTGAAGTACATAGTGAAGTACATAGTGAAGTATATAGTGAAGTACATAGTGAAGTATATAGTGAAGTACATAGTGAAGTATATAGTGAAGTACATAGTGAAGAACATAGTGAAGTACATAGTGAAGTATATAGTGAAGTACATAGTGAAGTACATAGTGAAGTACATAGTGAAGAACATAGTGAAGTATATAGAGAAGTGCATAGTGAATTATAGTGAAGTATATAGTGAAGTACATAGTGAAGTATATAGTGAAGTACATAGTGAAGTACATAGTGAAGTACATAGTGAAGAACATAGTGAAGTATATAGTGAAGTGCAAAGTGAAGTATAGTGAAGTATATAGTGAAGTACATAGTGAAGTATATAGTGAAGTACATAGTGAAGTATATAGTGAAGTACATAGTGAAGTACATAGTGAAGTATATAGTGAAGTACATAGTGAAGAACATAGTGAAGTACATAGTGAGGTATATAGTGAAGTACATACTGAAGTATACAGTGAAGTACATAGTGAAGTACATAGTGAAGTATATAGTGAAGTACATAGTGAAGAACATAGTGAAGTACATAGTGAAGTATATAGTGAAGTACATAGTGAAGTATATAGTGAAGTACATAGTGAAGTACATAGTGAAGTACATAGTGAAGAACATAGTGAAGTACATAGTGAAGAACATAGTGAAGTGCATGGTGAAGTATATAGTGAAGTACATAGTGAAGAACATAGTGAAGTACATAGTGAGGTATATAGTGAAGTACATAGTGAAGTATACAGTGAAGTACATAGTGAAGTACATAGTGAAGTACATAGTGAAGTACATAGTGAAGTATATAGTGAAGTATATAGTGAAGTATATAGTGAAGTACATAGTGAAGTGCATAGTGAAGTATAGTGAAGTATAGTGAAGTATATAGTGAAGTACATAGTGAAGTATATAGTGAAGTATATAGTGAAGTACATAGTGAAGAACATAGTGAAGTACATAGTGAAGTACATAGTGAAGTACATAGTGAAGTACATAGTGAAGAACATAGTGAAGTACATAGTGAAGTACATAGTGAAGTGCATAGTGAAGTGCATAGTGAAGTATATAGTGAAGTACGTAGTGAAGTATATAGTGAAGTACATAGTGAAGTATATAGTGAAGTACATAGTGAAGTATATAGTGAAGTACATAGTGAAGTATATAGTGAAGTACATAGTGAAGAACATAGTGAAGTACATAGTGAGGTATATAGTGAAGTACATACTGAAGTATACAGTGAAGTACATAGTGAAGTACATAGTGAAGTATATAGTGAAGTACATAGTGAAGAACATAGTGAAGTACATAGTGAAGTATATAGTGAAGTACATAGTGAAGTATATAGTGAAGTACATAGTGAAGTATATAGTGAAGTACATAGTGAAGAACATAGTGAAGTACATAGTGAAGAACATAGTGAAGTGCATAGTGAAGTATATAGTGAAGTACATAGTGAAGAACATAGTGAAGTACATAGTGAGGTATATAGTGAAGTACATAGTGAAGTATACAGTGAAGTACATAGTGAAGTACATAGTGAAGTACATAGTGAAGTACATAGTGAAGTATATAGTGAAGTATATAGTGAAGTATATAGTGAAGTGCATAGTGAAGTATAGTGAAGTATAGTGAAGTATATAGTGAAGTATATAGTGAAGTACATAGTGAAGTATATAGTGAAGTATATAGTGAAGTACATAGTGAAGAACATAGTGAAGTACATAGTGAAGTACATAGTGAAGTACATAGTGAAGTACATAGTGAAGAACATAGTGAAGTACATAGTGAAGTACATAGTGAAGTGCATAGTGAAGTGCATAGTGAAGTATATAGTGAAGTACATAGTGAAGTATATAGTGAAGTACATAGTGAAGAACATAGTGAAGTACATAGTGAGGTATATAGTGAAGTACATAGTGAAGTATACAGTGAAGTACATAGTGAAGTACATAGTGAAGTACATAGTGAAGTACATAGTGAAGTATATAGTGAAGTATATAGTGAAGTATATAGTGAAGTACATAGTGAAGTGCATAGTGAAGTATAGTGAAGTATAGTGAAGTATATAGTGAAGTACATAGTGAAGTACATAGTGAAGAACATAGTGAAGTACATAGTGAAGTACATAGTGAAGTGCATAGTGAAGTGCATAGTGAAGTATATAGTGAAGTACATAGTGAAGTATATAGTGAAGTACATAGTGAAGTATATAGTGAAGTGCAAAGTGAAGTATAGTGATGTATATAGTGAAGTACATAGTGAAGTATATAGTGAAGTACATAGTGAAGTATATAGTGAAGTACATAGTGAAGTATATAGTGAAGTACATAGTGAAGTATATAGTGAAGTACATAGTGAAGAACATAGTGAAGTACATAATGAGGTATATAGTGAAGTACATACTGAAGTATACAGTGAAGTACATAGTGAAGTACATAGTGAAGTATATAGTGAAGTACATAGTGAAGAACATAGTGAAGTACATAGTGAAGTATATAGTGAAGTACATAGTGAAGTATATAGTGAAGTACATAGTGAAGTATATAGTGAAGTACATAGTGAAGAACATAGTGAAGTACATAGTGAAGAACATGGTGAAGTGCATAGTGAAGTATATAGTGAAGTACATAGTGAAGAACATAGTGAAGTACATAGTGAGGTATATAGTGAAGTACATAGTGAAGTATACAGTGAAGTACATAGTGAAGTACATAGTGAAGAACATAGTGAAGTACATAGTGAAGAACATAGTGAAGTACATAGTGAAGTACATAGTGAAGAACATAGTGAAGTACATAGTGAAGTACATAGTGAAGTACATAGTGAAGTACATAGTGAAGTACATAGTGAAGAACATAGTGAAGTACATAGTGAAGTATATAGTGAAGTACATAGTGAAGTATATAGTGAAGTACATATTGAAGTATATAGTGAAGTATATAGTGAAGTACATAGTGAAGTGCATAGTGAAGTATAGTGAAGTATAGTGAAGTATATAGTGAAGTACATAGTGAAGTATATAGTGAAGTATATAGTGAAGTACATAGTGAAGAACATAGTGAAGTACATAGTGAAGTACATAGTGAAGTACATAGTGAAGTACATAGTGAAGAACATAGTGAAGTACATAGTGAAGTACATAGTGAAGTGCATAGTGAAGTGCATAGTGAAGTATATAGTGAAGTACATTGTGAAGTATATAGTGAAGTACATAGTGAAGTATATAGTGAAGTGCAAAGTGAAGTATAGTGATGTATATAGTGAAGTACATAGTGAAGTATATAGTGAAGTACATAGTGAAGTATATAGTGAAGTACATAGTGAAGTATATAGTGAAGTACATAGTGAAGTATATAGTGAAGTACATAGTGAAGAACATAGTGAAGTACATAATGAGGTATATAGTGAAGTACATACTGAAGTATACAGTGAAGTACATAGTGAAGTACATAGTGAAGAACATAGTGAAGTACATAGTGAAGTATATAGTGAAGTGCATAGTGAAGTATATAGTGAAGTACATAGTGAAGTATATAGTGAAGTACATAGTGAAGAACATAGTGAAGTACATAGTGAAGAACATAGTGAAGTGCATAGTGAAGTATATAGTAAAGTACATAGTGAAGAACATAGTGAAGTACATAGTGAGGTATATAGTGAAGTACATAGTGAAGTATACAGTGAAGTACATAGTGAAGTACATAGTGAAGAACATAGTGAAGTACATAGTGAAGAACATAGTGAAGTACATAGTGAAGTACATAGTGAAGAACATAGTGAAGTACATAGTGAAGTACATAGTGAAGTACATAGTGAAGTACATAGTGAAGTACATAGTGAAGAACATAGTGAAGTACATAGTGAAGTATATAGTGAAGTACATAGTGAAGTATATAGTGAAGTACATATTGAAGTATATAGTGAAGTACATAGTGAAGAACATAGTGAAGTACATAGTGAAGTACATAGTGAAGTGCATAGTGAAGTGCATAGTGAAGTATAGTGAAGTACATAGTGAAGTACATAGTTAAGAACATAGTGAAGAACATAGTGAAGTACATAGTGAAGTACATAGTGAAGAACATAGTGAAGAACATAGTGAAGAACATAGTTAAGAACATAGTGAAGTACATAGTGAAGTACATAGTGAATAACATAGTGAAGTACATAGTGAAGAACATAGTGAAGTACATAGTGAAGAACATAGTGAAGTACATAGTGAAGAACATAGTTGTTGTTGTTGTTGTTGTTTTATGGCGGTTGGCATCCAAGTGTTGCATTACCGCCAGACTTTATTTATAGTGAAGTACATAGTTAAGAACATAGTGAAGAACATAGTGAAGTACATAGTGAAGTATATAGTGAAGTACATAGTGAAGTATATAGTGAATAACATAGTGAAGTACATAGTGAAGAACATAGTGAAGTACATAGTGAAGAACATAGTGAAGTACATAGTGAAGAACATAGTGAAGTACATAGTGAAGAACATAGTGAAGAACATAGTGAAGAACATAGTTAAGTGCATAGTGAAGTATATAGTGAAGTACATAGTGAAGAACATAGTGAAGTACATAGTGAGGTATATAGTGAAGTACATAGTGAAGTATATAGTGAAGTACATAGTGAAGTATATAGTGAAGTACATAGTGAAGAACATAGTGAAGTACATAGTGAAGAACATAGTGAAGTATATAGTGAAGTACATAGTGAAGTGCATAGTGAAGTATAGTGAAGTATAGTGAAGTATATAGTGAAGTACATAGTGAAGTATATAGTGAAGTACATAGTGAAGTATATAGTGAAGTACATAGTGAAGTATATAGTGAAGTACACAGTGAAGTACATAGTGAAGTACAAAGTGAAGTATATAGTGAAGTACATAGTGAAGAACATAGTGAAGTACATAGTGAGGTATATAGTGAAGTACATACTGAAGTATACAGTGAAGTACATAGTGAAGTACATAGTGAAGTATATAGTGAAGTACATAGTGAAGAACATAGTGAAGTACATAGTGAAGTATATAGTGAAGTACATAGTGAAGTATATAGTGAAGTACATAGTGAAGTATATAGTGAAGTACATAGTGAAGAACATAGTGAAGTACATAGTGAAGAACATAGTGAAGTGCATAGTGAAGTATATAGTGAAGTACATAGTGAAGAACATAGTGAAGTACATAGTGAGGTATATAGTGAAGTACATAGTGAAGTACATAGTGAAGTACATAGTGAAGTACATAGTGAAGTACATAGTGAAGTACATAGTGAAGTATATAGTGAAGTACATAGTGAAGTATATAGTGAAGTACATAGTGAAGAACATAGTGAAGTACATAGTGAAGTATATAGTGAAGTACATAGTGAAGTATATAGTGAAGTACATAGTGAAGTATATAGTGAAGTACATAGTGAAGAACATAGTGAAGTACATAGTGAAGTACATAGTGAAGAACATAGTGAAGTACATAGTGAAGTATATAGTGAAGTGCATCGTGAAGTATAGTGAAGTATATAGTGAAGTACATAGTGAAGTATATAGTGAAGTATACAGTGAAGTACATAGTGAAGTACATAGTGAAGTATATAGTGAAGTACATAGTGAAGTATATAGTGAAGTACATGGTGAAGTATATAGTGAAGTACATAGTGAAGAACATAGTGAAGTACATAGTGAGGTATATAGTGAAGTACATAGTGAAGTGCATAGTGAAGTGCATAGTGAAGTGCATAGTGAAGTATATAGTGAAGTACATAGTGAAGAACATAGTGAAGTACATAGTGAGGTATATAGTGAAGTACATAGTGAAGTATACAGTGAAGTACATAGTGAAGTACATAGTGAAGTATATAGTGAAGTACATAGTGAAGTATATAGTGAAGTACATAGTGAAGTATATAGTGAAGTACATAGTGAAGAACATAGTGAAGTACATAGTGAAGTATATAGTGAAGTACATAGTGAAGTACATAGTGAAGTACATAGTGAAGAACATAGTGAAGTATATAGAGAAGTGCATAGTGAATTATAGTGAAGTATATAGTGAAGTACATAGTGAAGTATATAGTGAAGTACATAGTGAAGTACATAGTGAAGTACATAGTGAAGAACATAGTGAAGTACATAGTGAAGTATATAGTGAAGTGCAAAGTGAAGTATAGTGAAGTATATAGTGAAGTACGTGGTGAAGTATATAGTGAAGTACATAGTGAAGTATATAGTGAAGTACATAGTGAAGTATATAGTGAAGTACATAGTGAAGTATATAGTGAAGTACATAGTGAAGAACATAGTGAAGTACATAGTGAGGTATATAGTGAAATACATACTGAAGTATACAGTGAAGTACATAGTGAAGTACATAGTGAAGTATATAGTGAAGTACATAGTGAAGAACATAGTGAAGTACATAGTGAAGTATATAGTGAAGTACATAGTGAAGTATATAGTGAAGTACATAGTGAAGTATATAGTGAAGTACATAGTGAAGAACATAGTGAAGTACATAGTGAAGAACATAGTGAAGTGCATAGTGAAGTATATAGTGAAGTACATAGTGAAGAACATAGTGAAGTACATAGTGAGGTATATAGTGAAGTACATATTGAAGTATACAGTGAAGTACATAGTGAAGTACATAGTGAAGTACATAGTGAAGTACATAGTGAAGTATATAGTGAAGTATATAGTGAAGTATATAGTGAAGTACATGGTGAAGTGCATAGTGAAGTATAGTGAAGTATAGTGAAGTATATAGTGAAGTACATAGTGAAGTATATAGTGAAGTATATAGTGAAGTACATAGTGAAGAACATAGTGAAGTACATAGTGAAGTACATAGTGAAGTACATAGTGAAGTACATAGTGAAGAACATAGTGAAGTACATAGTGAAGTACATAGTGAAGTGCATAGTGAAGTGCATAGTGAAGTATATAGTGAAGTATATAGTGAAGTACATAGTGACGTATATAGTGAAGTGCAAAGTGAAGTATAGTGATGTATATAGTGAAGTGCATCGTGAAGTATATAGTGAAGTACATAGTGAAGTATATAGTGAAGTACATAGTGAAGTATATAGTGAAGTACATAGTGAAGTATATAGTGAAGTACATAGTGAAGAACATAGTGAAGTACATAATGAGGTATATAGTGAAGTACATACTGAAGTATACAGTGAAGTACATAGTGAAGTACATAGTGAAGTATATAGTGAAGTACATAGTGAAGAACATAGTGAAGTACATAGTGAAGTATATAGTGAAGTACATAGTGAAGTATATAGTGAAGTACATAGTGAAGTATATAGTGAAGTACATAGTGAAGAACATAGTGAAGTACATAGTGAAGAACATAGTGAAGTGCATAGTGAAGTATATAGTGAAGTACATAGTGAAGAACATAGTGAAGTACATAGTGAGGTATATAGTGAAGTACATAGTGAAGTATACAGTGAAGTACATAGTGAAGTACATAGTGAAGAACATAGTGAAGTACATAGTGAAGAACATAGTGAAGTACATAGTGAAGTACATAGTGAAGAACATAGTGAAGTACATAGTGAAGTACATAGTGAAGTACATAGTGAAGTACATAGTGAAGTACATAGTGAAGAACATAGTGAAGTACATAGTGAAGTATATAGTGAAGTACATAGTGAAGTATATAGTGAAGTACATATTGAAGTATATAGTGAAGTACATAGTGAAGAACATAGTGAAGTACATAGTGAGGTATATAGTGAAGTACATAGTGAAGTATACAGTGAAGTACATAGTGAAGTACATAGTGAAGTACATAGTGAAGTACATAGTGAAGTATATAGTGAAGTATATAGTGAAGTATATAGTGAAGTACATAGTGAAGTGCATAGTGAAGTATAGTGAAGTATAGTGAAGTATATAGTGAAGTACACAGTGAAGTATATAGTGAAGTATATAGTGAAGTACATAGTGAAGAACATAGTGAAGTACATAGTGAAGTACATAGTGAAGTACATAGTGAAGTACATAGTGAAGTACATAGTGAGGTACATAGTGAAGTGCATAGTGAAGTGCATAGTGAAGTATATAGTGAAGTACATAGTGAAGTATATAGTGAAGTACATAGTGAAGTATATAGTGAAGTGCAAAGTGAAGTATAGTGATGTATATAGTGAAGTACATAGTGAAGTATATAGTGAAGTACATAGTGAAGTATATAGTGAAGTACATAGTGAAGTATATAGTGAAGTACATAGTGAAGTATATAGTGAAGTACATAGTGAAGAACATAGTGAAGTACATAATGAGGTATATAGTGAAGTACATACTGAAGTATACAGTGAAGTACATAGTGAAGTACATAGTGAAGTATATAGTGAAGTACATAGTGAAGTATATAGTGAAGTACATAGTGAAGTATATAGTGAAGTACATAGTGAAGTATATAGTGAAGTACATAGTGAAGAACAAAGTGAAGTACATAGTGAAGAACATAGTGAAGTGCATAGTGAAGTATATAGTGAAGTACATAGTGAAGAACATAGTGAAGTACATAGTGAGGTATATAGTGAAGTACATAGTGAAGTATACAGTGAAGTACATAGTGAAGTACATAGTGAAGAACATAGTGAAGTACATAGTGAAGAACATAGTGAAGTACATAGTGAAGTACATAGTGAAGTACATAGTGAAGTACATAGTGAAGTACATAGTGAAGTACATAGTGAAGAACATAGTGAAGTACATAGTGAATTATATAGTGAAGTACATAGTGAAGTATATAGTGAAGTACATATTGAAGTATATAGTGAAGTACATAGTGAAGAACATAGTGAAGTACATAGTGAAGTACATAGTGAAGTGCATAGTGAAGTGCATAGTGAAGTATAGTGAAGTACATAGTGAAGTACATAGTTAAGAACATAGTGAAGAACATAGTGAAGTACATAGTGAAGTACATAGTGAAGAACATAGTGAAGAACATAGTGAAGAACATAGTTAAGTGCATAGTGAAGTATATAGTGAAGTACATAGTGAAGAACATAGTGAAGTACATAGTGAGGTATATAGTGAAGTACATAGTGAAGTATATAGTGAAGTACATAGTGAAGTATATAGTGAAGAACATAGTGAAGTACATAGTGAAGAACATAGTGAAGTATATAGTGAAGTACATAGTGAAGTGCATAGTGAAGTATAGTGAAGTATAGTGAAGTATATAGTGAAGTACATAGTGAAGTATATAGTGAAGTACATAGTGAAGTATATAGTGAAGTACATAGTGAAGTATATAGTGAAGTACACAGTGAAGTACATAGTGAAGTACAAAGTGAAGTATATAGTGAAGTACATAGTGAAGAACATAGTGAAGTACATAGTGAGGTATATAGTGAAGTACATACTGAAGTATACAGTGAAGTACATAGTGAAGTACATAGTGAAGTATATAGTGAAGTACATAGTGAAGAACATAGTGAAGTACATAGTAAAGTATATAGTGAAGTACATAGTGAAGTATATAGTGAAGTACATAGTGAAGTATATAGTGAAGTACATAGTGAAGAACATAGTGAAGTACATAGTGAAGAACATAGTGAAGTGCATAGTGAAGTATATAGTGAAGTACATAGTGAAGAACATAGTGAAGTACATAGTGAGGTATATAGTGAAGTACATAGTGAAGTATACAGTGAAGTACATAGTGAAGTACATAGTGAAGTATATAGTGAAGTACATAGTGAAGTATATAGTGAAGTACATAGTGAAGTATATAGTGAAGTACATAGTGAAGAATATAGTGAAGTACATAGTGAAGTATATAGTGAAGTACATAGTGAAGTATATAGTGAAGTACATAGTGAAGTATATAGTGAAGTACATAGTGAAGAACATAGTGAAGTACATAGTGAAGTACATAGTGAAGAACATAGTGAAGTACATAGTGAAGTATATAGTGAAGTGCATCGTGAAGTATAGTGAAGTATATAGTGAAGTACATAGTGAAGTATATAGTGAAGTACATAGTGAAGTATACAGTGAAGTACATAGTGAAGTACATAGTGAAGTATATAGTGAAGTACATAGTGAAGTATATAGTGAAGTACATAGTGAAGTATATAGTGAAGTACATAGTGAAGAACATAGTGAAGTACATAGTGAGGTATATAGTGAAGTACATAGTGAAGTGCATAGTGAAGTGCATAGTGAAGTATATAGTGAAGTACATAGTGAAGAACATAGTGAAGTACATAGTGAGGTGCATAGTGAAGTGCATAGTGAAGTATATAGTGAAGTACATAGTGAAGAACATAGTGAAGTACATAGTGAGGTATATAGTGAAGTACATAGTGAAGTATACAGTGAAGTACATAGTGAAGTACATAGTGAAGTATATAGTGAAGTACATAGTGAAGTATATAGTGAAGTACATAGTGAAGTATATAGTGAAGTACATAGTGAAGAACATAGTGAAGTACATAGTGAAGTATATAGTGAAGTACATAGTGAAGTACATAGTGAAGTACATAGTGAAGAACATAGTGAAGTATATAGAGAAGTGCATAGTGAATTATAGTGAAGTATATAGTGAAGTACATAATGAAGTATATAGTGAAGTACATAGTGAAGTACATAGTGAAGTACATAGTGAAGAACATAGTGAAGTACATAGTGAAGTATATAGTGAAGTGCAAAGTGAAGTATAGTGAAGTATATAGTGAAGTACGTGGTGAAGTATATAGTGAAGTACATAGTGAAGTATATAGTGAAGTACATAGTGAAGTATATAGTGAAGTACATAGTGAAGAACATAGTGAAGTACATAGTGAAGAACATAGTGAAGTGCATAGTGAAGTATATAGTGAAGTACATAGTGAAGAACATAGTGAAGTACATAGTGAGGTATATATTGAAGTACATAGTGAAGTATACAGTGAAGTACATAGTGAAGTACATAGTGAAGTACATAGTGAAGTACATAGTGAAGTATATAGTGAAGTATATAGTGAAGTATATAGTGAAGTACATAGTGAAGTGCATAGTGAAGTATAGTGAAGTATAGTGAAGTATATAGTGAAGTACATAGTGAAGTATATAGTGAAGTATATAGTGAAGTACATAGTGAAGAACATAGTGAAGTACATAGTGAAGTACATAGTGAAGTACATAGTGAAGTACATAGTGAAGAACATAGTGAAGTACATAGTGAAGTACATAGTGAAGTGCATAGTGAAGTGCATAGTGAAGTATATAGTGAAGTACATAGTGAAGTATATAGTGAAGTACATAGTGAAGTATATAGTGAAGTGCAAAGTGAAGTATAGTGATGTATATAGTGAAGTACATAGTGAAGTATATAGTGAAGTACATAGTGAAGTATATAGTGAAGTACATAGTGAAGTATATAGTGAAGTACATAGTGAAGTATATAGTGAAGTACATAGTGAAGAACATAGTGAAGTACATAATGAGGTATATAGTGAAGTACATACTGAAGTATACAGTGAAGTACATAGTGAAGTACATAGTGAAGTATATAGTGAAGTACATAGTGAAGAACATAGTGAAGTACATAGTGAAGTATATAGTGAAGTACATAGTGAAGTATATAGTGAAGTACATAGTGAAGTATATAGTGAAGTACATAGTGAAGAACATAGTGAAGTACATAGTGAAGAACATAGTGAAGTGCATAGTGAAGTATATAGTGAAGTACATAGTGAAGAACATAGTGAAGTACATAGTGAGGTATATAGTGAAGTACATAGTGAAGTATACAGTGAAGTACATAGTGAAGTACATAGTGAAGAACATAGTGAAGTACATAGTGAAGAACATAGTGAAGTACATAGTGAAGTACATAGTGAAGAACATAGTGAAGTACATAGTGAAGTACATAGTGAAGAACATAGTGAAGTACATAGTGAAGTACATAGTGAAGAACATAGTGAAGTACATAGTGAAGTACATAGTGAAGTACATAGTGAAGTACATAGTGAAGTACATAGTGAAGAACATAGTGAAGTACATAGTGAAGTATATAGTGAAGTACATAGTGAAGTATATAGTGAAGTACATATTGAAGTATATAGTGAAGTACATAGTGAAGAACATAGTGAAGTACATAGTGAGGTATATAGTGAAGTACATAGTGAAGTATACAGTGAAGTACATAGTGAAGTACATAGTGAAGTACATAGTGAAGTACATAGTGAAGTATATAGTGAAGTATATAGTGAAGTATATAGTGAAGTACATAGTGAAGTGCATAGTGAAGTGTAGTGAAGTATAGTGAAGTATATAGTGAAGTACACAGTGAAGTATATAGTGAAGTATATAGTGAAGTACATAGTGAAGAACATAGTGAAGTACATAGTGAAGTACATAGTGAAGTACATAGTGAAGTACATAGTGAAGTACATAGTGAAGTACATAGTGAAGTGCATAGTGAAGTGCATAGTGAAGTATATAGTGAAGTACATAGTGAAGTATATAGTGAAGTACATAGTGAAGTATATAGTGAAGTGCAAAGTGAAGTATAGTGATGTATATAGTGAAGTACATAGTGAAGTATATAGTGAAGTACATAGTGAAGTATATAGTGAAGTACATAGTGAAGTATATAGTGAAGTACATAGTGAAGTATATAGTGAAGTACATAGTGAAGAACATAGTGAAGTACATAATGAGGTATATAGTGAAGTACATACTGAAGTATACAGTGAAGTACATAGTGAAGTACATAGTGAAGTATATAGTGAAGTACATAGTGAAGAACATAGTGAAGTACATAGTGAAGTATATAGTGAAGTACATAGTGAAGTATATAGTGAAGTACATAGTGAAGTATATAGTGAAGTACATAGTGAAGAACATAGTGAAGTACATAGTGAAGAACATAGTGAAGTGCATAGTGAAGTATATAGTGAAGTACATAGTGAAGAACATAGTGAAGTACATAGTGAGGTATATAGTGAAGTACATAGTGAAGTATACAGTGAAGTACATAGTGAAGTACATAGTGAAGAACATAGTGAAGTAAATAGTGAAGAACATAGTGAAGTACATAGTGAAGTACATAGTGAAGTACATAGTGAAGTACATAGTGAAGTACATAGTGAAGAACATAGTGAAGTACATAGTGAATTATATAGTGAAGTACATAGTGAAGTATATAGTGAAGTACATATTGAAGTATATAGTGAAGTACATAGTGAAGAACATAGTGAAGTACATAGTGAAGTACACAGTGAAGTGCATAGTGAAGTGCATAGTGAAGTATAGTGAAGTACATAGTGAAGTACATAGTTAAGAACATAGTGAAGAACATAGTGAAGTACATAGTGAAGTACATAGTGAAGAACATAGTGAAGAACATAGTGAAGAACATAGTTAAGAACATAGTGAAGTACATAGTGAAGTACATAGTGAATAACATAGTGAAGTACATAGTGAAGAACATAGTGAAGTACATAGTGAAGAACATAGTGAAGTACATAGTGAAGAACATAGTTGTTGTTGTTGTTGTTGTTGTTGTTTTATGGCGGTTGGCATCCAAGTGTTGCATTACCGCCAGACTTTATTTATAGTGAAGTACATAGTTAAGAACATAGTGAAGAACATAGTGAAGTACATAGTGAAGTACATAGTGAAGAACATAGTGAAGGACATAGTGAAGAACATAGTTAAGTGCATAGTGAAGTATAAAGTGAAGTACATAGTGAAGAACATAGTGAAGTACATAGTGAGGTATATAGTGAAGTACATAGTGAAGTATACAGTGAAGTACATAGTGAAGTACATAGTGAAGTACATAGTGAAGTACATAGTGAAGTATATAGTGAAGTATATAGTGAAGTATATAGTGAAGTACATAGTGAAGTGCATAGTGAAGTATAGTGAAGTATAGTGAAGTATATAGTGAAGTACATAGTGAAGTATATAGTGAAGTATATAGTGAAGTACATAGTGAAGAACATAGTGAAGTACATAGTGAAGTACATAGTGAAGTACATAGTGAAGTACATAGTGAAGAACATAGTGAAGTACATAGTGAAGTACATAGTGAAGTGCATAGTGAAGTGCATAGTGAAGTATATAGTGAAGTACATAGTGAAGTATATAGTGAAGTACATAGTGAAGTATATAGTGAAGTACATAGTGAAGAACATAGTGAAGTACATAGTGAAGAACATAGTGAAGTGCATAGTGAAGTATATAGTGAAGTACATAGTGAAGAACATAGTGAGGTACATAGTGAGGTATATAGTGAAGTACATAGTGAAGTATACAGTGAAGTACATAGTGAAGTACATGGTGAAGTACATAGTGAAGTACATAGTGAAGAACATAGTGAAGTACATAGTGAAGTACATAGTGAAGTACATAGTGAAGTACATAGTGAAGAACATAGTGAAGTACATAGTGAAGTGCATAGTGAAGTGCATAGTGAAGTATATAGTGAAGTACATAGTGAAGTATATAGTGAAGTACATAGTGAAGTATATAGTGAAGTACATAGTGAAGTATATAGTGAAGTACATAGTGAAGAACATAGTGAAGTACATAGTGAAGAACATAGTGAAGTACATAGTGAAGTACATAGTGAAGTACATAGTGAAGTACATAGTGAAGTACATAGTGAAGAACATAGTGAAGTACATAGTGAAGTATATAGTGAAGTACATATTGAAGTATATAGTGAAGTACATAGTGAAGAACATAGTGAAGTACATAGTGAAGTACATAGTGAAGTGCATAGTGAAGTGCATAGTGAAGTATAGTGAAGTACATAGTGAAGTACATAGTTAAGAACATAGTGAAGAACATAGTGAAGTACATAGTGAAGTACATAGTGAAGAACATAGTGAAGAACATAGTTAAGAACATAGTGAAGTACATAGTGAAGTACATAGTGAATAACATAGTGAAGTACATAGTGAAGAACATAGTGAAGTACATAGTGAAGAACATAGAGAAGTACATAGTGAAGAACATAGTTGTTGTTGTTGTTGTTTTTTCATTGCTTTGGTGTTACAAAGCCCATGAGGTCATGATATGTCTTTGTGACTAGAATAGTTGTTGTTGTTTCAGAGACCAACCGGCTTCACTCCAGGGAGACTCCTCCTCATCTTCCCCTCCCTCCCCGACGCTCGGCGCCTCCACCGCACAGCTCCACCCTTCAGGCTTCACTCCATAGGCTTCAACATGTCCACTGATGTCGCCGCTTGGCAGCCGTGCGTCTACGAGACTGGGCGAGGACAGGAGACCACCCCCACCCCCATCTCGTCACTCTGATCACTCTGACTCCCCACAAGCAGACCCCCATCACTCCGACTCCCATTTAGCGCCTTTAGCCTGTTTTCTATATCTGCCCAATCAAGCTCCTTTGTTCCAAGGAATCTCCCTGCAGCTTTAGCAATGATCCTGATCCTTTCAGTTCTGCTTTGAGTCTGAGCAGCACAGTTTACAACATCCACCATAAAGAGTACAAAATCCTCTCTATCCACAAACAGGGTATTCTCATTAATTCTGGAACCTGCACACTTGGGACCTCCACTCTTGAAACCTTCACACTTCTTGGGAGCCACGCTGGCCTTTCTCATTTCGCCCTGGCTGGGAGCAGCGCTGGCTCCTCTCTCTGTATTTACTCTAAACTCGTTACTTGAAACTTTCTTGACTGCATCTGCATAGGATATACCTTGAGAGACCTTTATTTTCTGCACCTCAGCAGCTCTTTTGCTAAACCTGCATCCCCCCTAGGCAGAGCTATGTTCTTCCCCACAGTTACAGCACTTCAGTTTTGCTCCCACGTCACACTTCCCATACTCATGATCTCCTGCACATTTACCACACCTTTGCCTCCCTCTACAGACCGCTGCAATATGCCCAAAGCGCTGGCACTGAAAGCAACGCAGGGGCGGCGGAACATATGGCCTGACGCTATAGCACATGTACCCAATGAACACCTTACTAGGCAGGCACCTCCCTTCAAGTGTTACCATTACCGACAAGCTGTCACATCTTACCCCAAACCGGGTCACCTTCAAACGCCTAGCGTCCACCACCGTAACTCCCGTCAAATTCTCCTTAACTTCATCCACAGACGTCGCCGTAGGGACACCTACGATAACTCCTCTGACCGTGTTTCTTTCAGCATTAGACACAAGAATGTCCTTTCCACCCAGACGTTTAGTTCCAATCGCCTTCCGTTGCTGAGCCGCGTCCTTGCACACGACCAGCAGCGAGCCATCTCTAAGGACACTCGCACTCTTGATCACTCCCACAGCTGCAGTTAGGCTCTTTGACAATGCCACTGAATTCCACTCCTTAAAGGATGCACTATCCTGTGCAAGCTTTATGATCACCTTACAGTCTCTGCTCTCACCCCGGATATCAATAGCTTCAGCCTCATCCTGCTGCTCATTCCCAGAACCCTCGGACGAGCTAAGGGACTTTTTACGTTTCCGGGCACGTGCAGGCAGAAAAGGCTGCTCCTCCACGCCGTCCAGAACGTCTTCCATCCCCGATCCACTCTCCTCCGCCATCTCCCGTCTCTCCAGACCGGGTGTTGAGCAAGGTCTCCTCACAGTTTTGTACTATAATGGCGGTTGGACATAGTGAAGTACATAGTGAAGTACATAGTGAAGTACATAGTGAAGAACATAGTGAAGTACATAGTGAAGTACATAGTGAAGAACATAGTGAAGTACATAGTGAAGCACATAGTGAAGAACATAGTGAAGTACATAGTGAAGAATATAGTGAAGTACATAGTGAATTACATAGTGAAGTACATAGTGAAGTACATAGTTAAGAACATAGTGAAGAACATAGTGAAGTACATAGTTAAGAACATAGTGAAGAACATAGTGAAGTACATAGTGAAGAACATAGTGAAGTACATAGTGAAGTACATAGTGAAGTACATAGTGAAGAACATAGTGAAGTACATAGTGAAGCACATAGTGAAGAACATAGTGAATTACATAGTGAAGAACATAGTGAAGAACATAGTGAAGTACATACGCGTCTCGGGGATGTTTGGGGGATGATTAAGCGGATGCATGGGGTTGAGCGCCGTTATGGGACCCCGGTCCTAATACTGAATGGTGTTGAAGCAGTCAGCGACGTTGACAAAGCTGAACTGTTGGCCAGCTCCTTTGTGTCGGTGCACAGCTCTGACAATCTCTCACCTGCGGAAAGGCACTACAGGGAGAGTACTTTGGCCCAGAATTCTGAGCTGATTGGGCACCAGCCTTCGACTCAAGATGACCTTGACCTTCCGTTTAGTTTGTTTGAGCTAAGGAGAGCACTTTCTAAGGCGAAACAGACAGCCCCGGGTAAAGATGAGGTGTGCTATGACATGCTCTCTCATTTGACTGATGACACGCTTGGGCTAGTCCTGGGTCTTTTCAACCGTGTTTGGGATTCAGGTTGTGTTCCATCTGCGTGGAAACAGTCTACGGTGGTGCCGGTTCTGAAGCCGGGTAGGCCAGCGTCTGACCCTTCAAGTTATAGGCCGATTGCCTTGACGTCGCAGCTCGGGAAAACGATGGAGCGCATGGTTACCGAGCGGTTGGATTACTTCTTGGAGAGTCAGGGTTTGCTTCCCGCGCACCAGAGTGGTTTCCGTAGGGGCAGGAACACCATGGATTCCGTGTTGTGTTTGGAATCTGATATCCAGCTGGCCAGGGCTCAGAAAGAAAAGGTTATTGCGGTGCTCTTCGATGTGGAGAAGGCGTACGATATGGTTTGGAAGGATGGGCTCCTCATTAAGCTGCGGAAGTGTGGTGTGAAGGGTAAACTGTTTAACTGGGTCCGGAGCTTTCTGTCTGGCCAAACCAGAGTGGGCGCTGCTTACTCTGGGGTCTATGGGGTGGAGAATGGGATCCCGCAGGGGAGTGTGTGTAGCCCTATCTTGTTCAATGTTATGATTAAGGACATCTTTGACGACGTGGATGGGTCTGTTGGGAGGAGCCTTTATGCTGACGATGGCGCTCTATGGGTGAGAGGGAGGAATCTCCGGTTTTACGAGGCGAAACTGCAAAGGGCAATACAGCAGGTGGAGCAGTGGACCCTGAAGTGGGGGTTTAAACTGTCCGTACGGAAGTCTCAAGTGATCTGTTTCTTCAATGGGCATAGGGACGTCTCCCTTCGACTGCATGGGCAGGTGCTCGAACAGGTCAGGGATGTGAGGTTCTTGGGGGTCACCTTTGACGAGAGGCTTAGTTGGCGTCAGCACATTGATGAGGTCAGTGGTAAATGCAAAAGGGTGAATAACTTGCTTCGTTGTCTATCCGGCCAGGACTGGGGGGCCAGCAGAAGGTCGCTCCTGGGTATTTATTGGGCCGTCATGAGGGCGGCTATTGATTATGGCTGTATAGCCTACATGTCTGCGGCTGAGACTAACTTAAAGAAGCTTGATGTGGAGCAAGCCCAGGCCTTGCGCATCTGCTGTAGGGCTTTTAGGACCTCCCCTGTCTCGGCGCTGCAGGTTGAGTTGGGGGAATTGCCGTTACGGCTCCGGAGGCTAGAACTTCTGTTGGCTTACTGGGTGAATGTGCAAGGTCATACGAGCTCTCACCCGGTGAGGGACTTTCTCAGGGTTGATGGGGGGCAGAGTGAGGCTGGCGGTATGGTTTTTAGCCAGGTAGGAAATGCGAAGGCGCGGCTTGCGGGGGTTGGTGATCTGCGTGTGAGCCCGTCGGTGGCTTTGCCTGCTATAGCTCCGTGGAAGTTTGTCCCGGCTCCTGTTGATGTTAGCTTGCATGGCAAGCTTAGAGGAGTCGCTGGGAGGGCACCGCAGTTTGCCGTTCAAGCGCTCATCGATAAGCACTCAGGTGATGTGTTTATTTATACCGACGGGTCTAGGGATCCTGAGAGTGGGCGTACTGGCGCCGCTTATTTTGTGCCTGACCTGGGGCTGGCGGTCAAGAAGAGGTTGACAGATCGCCTTTCTGTTTTCACGTCGGAACTCATAGCGATACGGTTGGCATTGGAATGGGCGGAATCTGCTTTGCAGTGTTGCGGCATTGTGGTGGCCTCTGACAGCCTTTCTGCATTGCAAAGCATTAAATCTGGGAAATCGGATTGCAGACAGGATGTGTTGAATGGCATCTTCTGTCTGCTGCTCTCCCTGTCCAGGAAGGATGTGAGGGTTTCCTTCTTTTGGGTCCCTGCGCATGTGGGGGTGGATGGTAACGAAATGGCTGATGCACTGGCTAAACGTTCCCTTAGGCGGCCATCAATTGATGTGGCGGTTGAGTTAACCCTGCTCTGACCCTGTTCTGACCCTGTTCTGACCCTGTTTTGACTCTGTTCTGACCCTGTTCTGACCCTGTTCTGACCCTGTTTTGACTCTGTTTTGACTCTGTTCTGACCCTGTTTTGAACTTGTTCTGACCCTGTTCTGACCCTGTTCTGACCATGTTCTGACTCGGTTCTGACCTTGTTCTGACCCTGTTCTGACTCTGTTCTGACCCTGTTCTGACCCTGTTCTGACCCTGTTGTGACCCTCTTCTGACCCTGCTCTGACCCTGTTCTGACCCTGTTCTGACCCTGTTTTGACTCTGTTCTGACCCTGTTCTGACCCTGTTCTGACCCTGTTGTGACCCTCTTCTGACCCTGCTCTGACCCTGTTCTGACCCTGTTCTGACCCTGTTTTGACTCTGTTCTGACCCTGTTTTGAACTTGTTCTGACCATGTTCTGACCCTGCTCTGACCCTGTTCTGACCTTGTTCTGACCCTGTTCTGACCACGTTCTGACCATGTTCTGACCCCGTTCTGACTTTGTTCTGACCTAGTTCTGACCCTACACTGACCCTGTTCTGACCCTGTTCTGACTCTGTTCTGACCATGTTCTGACCCTCTTCTGACTCTGTTCTGACCTTGTTCTGACCCTGTTTTGACCCTGTTCTGACTGTTCTGACCTTGTTCTGACCCTGTTCTGACCCTGTTCTGACTCTGTTCTGACCTTGTTCTGACCCTGTTCTGACTCTGTTCTGACCATGTTCTGACTCCGTCCTGACTTTGTTCTGACCTTGTTCTGACCCTGTTCTGACTCTGTTCTGACCTTGTTCTGACCCTGTTCTGACCCTGTTCTGACCCTGTTTTGACTCTGTTTTGACTCTGTTCTGACCCTGTTTTGAACTTGTTCTGACCCTGTTCTGACCATGTTCTGACTCGGTTCTGACCTTGTTCTGACCCTGTTCTGACTCTGTTCTGACCCTGTTCTGACCCTGTTCTGACCCTGTTGTGACCCTCTTCTGACCCTGCTCTGACCCTGTTCTGACCCTGTTCTGACCCTGTTTTGACTCTGTTCTGACCCTGTTCTGACCCTGTTCTGACCCTGTTGTGACCCTCTTCTGACCCTGCTCTGACCCTGTTCTGACCCTGTTCTGACCCTGTTTTGACTCTGTTCTGACCCTGTTTTGAACTTGTTCTGACCCTGTTCTGACCCTGTTCTGACCATGTTCTGACTCGGTTCTGACCTTGTTCTGACCCTGTTCTGACTCTGTTCTGACCCTGTTCTGACCCTGTTCTGACCCTGTTTTGACTCTGTTCTGACCCTGTTTTGACCTTGTTCTGACCCTGTTCTGACCCTGTTCTGACCATGTTCTGACTCGGTTCTGACCTTGTTCTGACCCTGTTCTGACTCTGTCCTGACCTTGTTCTGACCCTGTTCTGACCCTGTTCTGAACTTGTTCTGACCCTGTTCTGACATTGTCATGACTCTGTTCTGACTCTGGTCTGACCCTGTTCTGACCCTATTCTGACTCTGTTCTGACCTTGTTCTGACCCTTCTCTGACCTTGTTCTGAGTCTGTTCTGACCCTGTTCTGACTCTGTTCTGACTCTTTTCTGACTCTTTTCTGACCATGTTCTGACCCTGCTCTGACCCTGTTCTGACCTTGTTCTGACCCTGTTCTGACCACGTTCTGACCATGTTCTGACCCCGTTCTGACTTTGTTCTGACCTTGTTCTGACCCTACTCTGACCCTGTTCTGACCCTGTTCTGACTCTGTTCTGACCATGTTCTGACCCTCTTCTGACTCTGTTCTGACCTTGTTCTGACCCTGTTCTGACCCTGTTCTGACTGTTCTGACCTTGTTCTGACCCTGTTCTGACCCTGTTCTGACTCTGTTCTGACCTTGTTCTGACCCTGTTCTGACTCTGTTCTGACCATGTTCTGACTCCGTCCTGACTTTGTTCTGACCTTGTTCTGACCCTGTTCTGACTCTGTTCTGACCTTGTTCTGACCCTGTTCTGACTCTGTTCTGACCATGTTCTGACTGTCTTGACCTTGTTCTGACCTTATTCTGACCCTGTTCTGACTCTGTTCTGACCCTGTTCTGACTCAGTTCTGACTCTGTTCTGACTCTGTTCCGACCATGTTCTGACTCTGTTCTGACCTTGTTCTGACCCTTCTCTGACCTTGTTCTGAGTCTGTTCTGACCCTGTTCTGACTCTGTTCTGACCATGTTCTGACTCTGTTCTGACTCTGTTCTGACATTGTTATGACTCTGTTCTGACTCTGGTCTGACCCTGTTCTGACCCTATTCTGACTCTGTTCTGACCTTGTTCTGACCCTGTTCTGACCCTGTTCTGAGTCTGCTCTGACCCTGTTCTGACTCTGTTCTGACCACGTTCTGACCCTGCTCTGACCCTGTTCTGACCACGTTCTGACCACGTTCTGACCCCGCTCTGACTCTGTTCTGACCTTGTTCTGACCCTACTCTGACCCTGTTCTGACTCTGTTCTGACCATGTTCTGACCCTCTTCTGACTCTGTTCTGACCTTGTTCTGACCCTTTTCTGACCCTGTTCTGACTGTTCTGACCTTGTTCTGACCCTGTTCTGACCCTGTTCTGACTCTGTTCATACCCTGTTCTGACTCTGTTCTGACCATGTTCTGACTCCGTCCTGACCTTGTTCTGACCTTGTTCTGACCCTGTTCTGACTCTGTTCTGACCTTGTTCTGACCCTGTTCTGACTCTGTTCTGACCATGTTCTGACTCTGTCTTGACCTTGTTCTGACCCTGTTCTGACCCTGTTCTGACTCTGTTCTGACCCTGTTCTGACTGTTCTGACCTGATTCTGACCCTGTTCTGATACTGTTCTTACCCAGTTCTGACTCTGTTCTGACCTTGTTCTGACTCAGTTCTGACTCTGTTCTGACTCTGTTCCGACCCTGTTCTTACTCTGTTCTGACCTTGTTCTGACCTTGTTCTGACTCTGTTCCGACCTTGTTCTGACCCTACTCCGACCCTGTTCTGACTCAGTTCTGACTCTGTTCTGACTCTGTTCCGACCCTGTTCTTACTCTGTTCTGACCTTGTTCTGACCTTGTTCTGACTCTGTTCCGACCTTGTTCTGACCCTACTCCGACCCTGTTCTGACTCTGTTCTGACCTTGTTCTGACTCTGTTCTGACTCTGTTCTGATTCAGTTCTGACTCTGTTCTGACCATGTTTTGACTGCTCTGACCTTGTTCTTACTCTGTTCTGACTCTGTTCAGACCATGTTCAGACCATGTTCTGACCATGTTCTGACCCTGTTCTGACCCTGTTCTGACTCTGTTCTGACCCCGTTCTGACTCTGTTCTGACCTTGTTCTGACCCTACTCTGACCCTGTTCTGACTCTGTTCTGACCTTGTTCTTACCCTGTTCTGACTCTGTTCTGACTCTGTTCTGACCATGTTCTGACCATGTTCTGACTCTGTTCTGACTCTGCTCTGACCCTGTTCTGCCTCTGTTCTGACCATGTTCTGACTCTGTTCTGACCTTGTTCTGACCCTGTTCTGACCTTGTTCTGACTTTGTTCTGACCCTGTTTTGACCTTGTTCTGACCCTGTTCTGACCCTGTTCTGACTCTGTTCTGACTCTTTTCTGACCCTGTTTTGACTCTGTTCTGACCCTGTTCTGAATCTGTTCTGACCTTGTTCTGACCATGTTCTGACTCTGTTCTGACTCTGTTCTGACCCTGTTCTGACTCTGTTCTGACTCTGTTCTAACCTTGTTCTGACCCTGTTCTTGCTCTGTTCTGACTCTGCTCTGACCTTGTTTTGACCATGTTCTGACCATGTTCTGACTCTGTTCTGACTCTGTTCTGACCCTGTTCTGACCATGTTCTGAGTCTGTTCTGACTCTGTTCTGACTCTGTTCTGACCCTGTTCTGACCCTGTTCTGACCCTGTTCTGACTCTCTTTCAGCGCTGTCCGAGCTTCTCCATGGATTGCATGGTCAAAGAGATGAAGACTCTTCTGAACGACTGGACCATCGTCGACGGCAACATCACGACCAGAACCTTCAGGATCCTCAACAAAGTGAAGAACTGGACCAAGAGCCTCGTAAGAACCATCCACACAGGACCAGAACCATACAAAGAGCCATGTCAGAACCAACCACACACGGGACCAGAACCAAACAAAGACCCATGTCAGAACCAACCACACACGGGACCAGAACCAAACAAAGACCCATGTTAGAACCAACCACACACGGGACCAAAACCATACAAAGACCCAGGGCAGAACCAACCACACACGGGACCAGAACCATACAAAGACCCAGGGCAGAACCAACCACACACGGGACCAGAACCATACAAAGACCCATGTCAGAACCATCCACACACGGGACCACAACCATACAAAGACCCATGGCAGAACCAACCACACAAGGGACCAGAACCATACAAAGACCCATGTTAGAACCAACCACACACGGGACCAGAACCATAAAAACACCCATGTTAGAAACAACCACACACGGGACCAGAACCATACAAACACCCATGTTAGAACCAACCACACCCGGGACCAGAACCATACAAACCCCCATGTTAGAACCAACCACACCCGGGACCAGAACCATACAAACACCCATGTCAGAACCATCCACACACGGGACCAGAACCATACAAAGACCCACGTTAGAACCAACCACACACGGGACCAGAACCATACAAAAACCCAGGGCAGAACCAACCACACACGGGACCAGAACCATACAAAGACCCATGTCAGAACCATCCACACACGGGACTACAACCATACAAAGACCCATGTCAGAACCATCCACACACGGGACCACAACCATACAAAGACCCATGGCAGAACCAACCACACAAGGGACCAGAACCATACAAAGACCCATGTTAGAACCAACCACACACAGGACTAGAACCATAAAAACACCCATGTTAGAAACAACCACACACGGGACCAGAAACATACAAACACCCATGTTAGAACCAACCACACCCGGGACCAGAACCATACAAACACCCATGTCAGAACCATCCACACACAGGACCAGAACTATACAAAGACCCATGGCAGAACCAACCACACACGGGACCAGAACCATACAAAGACCAGGGGCAGAACCATCCACACACGGGACCAGAACCATACAAAGACCAGGGGCAGAACCATCCACACACGGGACCAGAACCATACAAAGACCCAGGGAAGAACCAACCACACACGGGACCAGAACCATACAAAGACCCAGGGAAGAACCAACCACACACGGGACCGGAACCAAACAAAGACCCAGGGCAGAGTGTGTGTGTGGTGTTGTCGTTTGATCTTTGGGAGTTTAATAAAGGGGCTGCTCATCACTGAGTCATTGACTCATGGAACAGGTCCAGCTGCTCTTGTGATTTTCAAAAGTCTTCAAAAATAAATGTAATTTAATTAAGCCGACATCATCAAGAAGAAGACCAGAGTCTGAGACCTAGGGCTGGGCAATATGACAATATGATGAACATGATGTTTCTGAGAGGAATCTAACAGCAGCGGAGCTGAAACTGTAGCTTTATATTTCTGTTCCTCACTCGTCTGAGCATAAACCATTTCAAAGAGGAACGTTTAAGCCTGGACTTAAATGAAGAGACTGTGTCGGCCTCTTTAACATGGACAGGAGCTGATTCCATAACACAGGAGTTCTACCTCCTACTGTGCTTTTAGAGACTCTTGGGACCACCAGAATGCTCTACCTCCTACTGTGCTTTTAGAGACTCTTGGGACCACCAGAAGGCTTCACCTTCTACTGTGCTTTTAGAGACTCTTGGGACCACCAGAATGCTCTACCTCCTACTGTGCTTTTAGAGACTCTTGGGACCACCAGAATGCTCTACCTCCTACTGTGCTTTTAGAGACTCTTGGGACCACTAGAATGCTCTACCTCCTACTGTGCTTTTAGAGACTCTTGGGACCACCAGAAGGCTCTACCTCCTACTGTGCTTTTAGAGACTCTTGGGACCACCAGAAGGCTCTACCTCCTACTGTGCTTTTAGAGACTCTTGGGACCACCAGAAGGCCAGCATTTTGAGAGCAAAGAGCTCTGTTTGGATGATATGGTTCTATAGAATCTGTGAGGTAGGATGGCTTTGTACAAGTGGCACCACCACCAGTATCGACCTCGCAGAGCCTGGTTACGCCGTAGAGTCTCTCCAGCGGAAGTATAAACACCTCAGAGGCCTTGCTTCTGATACAGCCCCACCTGGGGGACGTACGCCCTGTCGCCATGCACACCAGGTCAGGGTGGACCACCACAGCGTCTCTTCACCACCCTCGCCCCCGCGGTGAGTGAACTACTAAAGCATGTAGAGAAGCTATGGCAGAATACAGGAAATTACATGATATCCAGAGCCCTTAGGACTATGATTCAAGCAATATATCAAATTAAATACCCTCAAAAACTACTTTAAAACTATTTTTAAAATATTTTTTTAGAAATGTATATTAGTGCTGAGGGGGTTGGGGGCACCACCCAAATAATGCTCTCTTCTTCAGTTCCTCTTAATAATCTTGCTGCTGCGTTTTGAACCAGTTTTACAGGCTTGATTTAGATGCGCTGACCGTGTCCAGTGCTCAGATGTCCAGTGCTCAGATGTCCAGTGCTCAGATGTCCAGTGCTCAGATGTCCAGTGCTCAGATGTCCAGTGCTCAGAAGTCCAGTGCTCAGATGAAGAGTCTGAGACGTTCAGGGACCAGTTCAATGACCTGATACTGTCCAGGAACCAGAGAAGCATCACCCAGGTTTTATTGTTTCCCCGCTGGCACGAACCTTTTGTTTTGGTGCAGGCCGTGGTCTTTCTCTGGAAGATCTGGTTTGAATTGGTGAACAAAAGTGGAACTGGTTTATTGCGGTTGAAGTTTGTGACTTGTGTTCTGAGGAACATGTTGTGACTGTGACATTGTGACCTCAGAATGTCACAATGTTTATCTACACATTATTTCATCCACGGATAGATTACGGATTTTGAAGCTCAAATACAAGTTCATTGTGTGTATTTATTTTTCTGTCCTTTGAAATCGAAAAGCCCATGAACGGACCTCTGGACACCTGAAAGGGGTTTGTTCTGAAGACCTTTCATATCTGAGGATGGTCTTAAAAAACGCTTCACTTCATTTCACTTTGAACATTCTGATGACCGAGCATTTTAGAGGGTTTATTTGTCACACACATTCTCCATGTTCTCCCCTGATGTTCTAGTGTTCTCCTGATGTTCTCCTGTGGTCTGATGTTCTCCTGATGTTCTCCTGATGTTCTCCTGTGGTCTGATGTTCTCCTGATGTTCTCCTGTGGTCTGATGTTCTCCTGATGTTCTCCTGTGGTCTGATGTTTACCTGATGATCTCCTGATGTTCTCCTAATATTTTCCTGTATTCTGATACTCTACTCTATACTATCGTGTTTTGGTGTTCCCTTGATGTTCTCCTGATGTTCTCCTGTGGTCTGATGTTCTCCTGATGTTCTCCTGATGTTCTCCTGTGGTCTGATGTTCTCCTGATGTTCTCCTGATGTTCTCCTGATGTTCTCCTGTGGTCTGATGTTCTCCTGATGTTCTCCTGATGTTCTCCTGTGGTCTGATGTTCTCCTGATGTTCTCCTGATGTTCTCCTGATGTTCTCCTGATGTTCTCCTGATGTTCTCCTGATGTTCTCCTGTGGTCTGATGTTCTCCTGATGTTCTCCTGATGTTCTCCTGTGGTCTGATGTTTACCTGATGATCTCCTGATGTTCTCCTAATGTTTTCCTGTATTCTGATACTCTACTCTATACTATTGTGTTTTGGTGTTCCCTTGATGTTCTCCTGGTATTCACCTGATGTTCACCTGATGTTTGCCTGACGTTCTCCTGATGTTCTCCTGATGTTCTCTTTCCTTCTTGCAGGATAAGGACTGTGTGCCTGGGTGTGAGAGTTTCAAAGAGGAATCGGCCCTGATTTTTCTGGAATTTCTCAATAAAATGCTGCAGAAGTTCAACACCGACTGCTCCCTGCTCCAGAGGGTGACACGCTCATCTCTAAACAGACTGTCATCCACATCCTGGATCTGAAGGACCAGAGCAGCTCTGGGCCTGTCCCTCCTCATCTGGATGAACAGGAAACTGTAAACATGTCAGTTTTAAGACACAGACGCTGGACGAGGGTCAGATGTGACCTTGGACTTGGCTGGACTCTGAGATCTTGCTCCGTCCGAGACAGTTGAGCTGAAAGAGCTCAGAAATGTCTTCAACATCATTTATGTAAAATATTTATTGCCTGGCACTGTTCTGTGTAAGTGAGTAAAGGCTTTTCTTATGACGTTTACTTCTGAGGTCTTACTATCGTCCTGATTCGTCCTGATTCGTCCTGATTTGTCCTGACTTGTCCTTTCTCTCAGGCTGACTCAAGGCATTTCTCACTTGACCCGGTTTGAGCAGGACGTTATAAACAGAAGGCAGATTGTACTTTAATCTCTGTGATACATGTTTTAGCTGTCAGTATTTGACTTTTACCCGAAGGACATGTGGGATCATATTTGGTAACATGCATTACACAATTGGTAACAAACACCACTTTTTTTCTCTGTCTGTCTTGCTTTAGTCTCCTCTTTAGTCATCTCCGGTTGCTTTAGACTCCTCTTTAGTCATCTCCGGTTGCTTTAGACTCCTCTTTAGTCATCTCCGGTTGCTTTAGTCTCCTCTTTAGTCATCTCCGTTTGCTTTAGACTCCTCTTTAGTCATCTCCGGTTGCTTTAGTCTCCTCTTTGGTCACCTCCGGTTGCTTTAGTCTCCTCTTTAGTCACCTCCGGTTGCTTTAGTCTCCTCTCCGTGAGCCGCCGACCCACCGCGAGGTTAAAGACAAGCGGCTGGTCTGCAGAGGCGCTCTGAGCCGGCGTGTCTGTGGTGAAGTACATAGTGAAGTACATAGTGAAGTACATAGTGAAGTACATAGTGAAGTACATAGTGAAGTATATAGTGAAGTATATAGTGAAGTATATAGTGAAGTACATAGTGAAGTGCATAGTGAAGTATAGTGAAGTATAGTGAAGTATATAGTGAAGTACATAGTGAAGTATATAGTGAAGTACATAGTGAAGTATATAGTGAAGTACATAGTGAAGTATATAGTGAAGTACATAGTGAAGTACATAGTGAAGTACAAAGTGAAGTATATAGTGAAGTACATAGTGAAGAACATAGTGAAGTACATAGTGGGGTATATAGTGAAGTACATACTGAAGTATACAGTGAAGTACATAGTGAAGTACATAGTGAAGTACATAGTGAAGTACATAGTGAAGAACATAGTGAAGTACATAGTGAAGTATATAGTGAAGTACATAGTGAAGTATATAGTGAAGTACATAGTGAAGTATATAGTGAAGTACATAGTGAAGAACATAGTGAAGTACATAGTGAAGAACATAGTGAAGTGCATAGTGAAGTATATAGTGAAGTATATAGTGAAGAACATAGTGAAGTACATAGTGAGGTATATAGTGAAGTACATAGTGAAGTATACAGTGAAGTACATAGTGAAGTACATAGTGAAGTATATAGTGAAGTACATAGTGAAGTATATAGTGAAGTACATAGTGAAGTATATAGTGAAGTACATAGTGAAGAACATAGTGAAGTACATAGTGAAGTATATAGTGAAGTACATAGTGAAGTATATAGTGAAGTACATAGTGAAGTATATAGTGAAGTACATAGTGAAGAACATAGTGAAGTACATAGTGAATTGTAGTGAAGTATATAGTGAAGTACATAGTGAAGTATATAGTGAAGTACATAGTGAAGTACATAGTGAAGTACATAGTGAAGAACATAGTGAAGAACATAGTGAAGTATATAGTGAAGTGCAAAGTGAAGTATAGTGAAGTATATAGTGAAGTACATAGTGAAGTATATAGTGAAGTACATAGTGAAGTATATAGTGAAGTACATAGTGAAGTATATAGTGAAGTACATAGTGAAGTATATAGTGAAGTACATAGTGAAGAACATAGTGAAGTACATAGTGAGGTATATAGTGAAGTACATACTGAAGTATACAGTGAAGTACATAGTGAAGTACATAGTGAAGTATATAGTGAAGTACATAGTGAAGAACATAGTGAAGTACATAGTGAAGTATATAGTGAAGTACATAGTGAAGTATATAGTGAAGTACATAGTGAAGTATATAGTGAAGTACATAGTGAAGAACATAGTGAAGTACATAGTGAAGAACATAGTGAAGTGCATAGTGAAGTATATAGTGAAGTACATAGTGAAGAACATAGTGAAGTACATAGTGAGGTATATAGTGAAGTACATAGTGAAGTATACAGTGAAGTACATAGTGAAGTACATAGTGAAGTACATAGTGAAGTACATAGTGAAGTATATAGTGAAGTATATAGTGAAGTATATAGTGAAGTACATAGTGAAGTGCATAGTGAAGTATAGTGAAGTATAGTGAAGTATATAGTGAAGTACATAGTGAAGTATATAGTGAAGTATATAGTGAAGTACATAGTGAAGAACATAGTGAAGTACATAGTGAAGTACATAGTGAAGTACATAGTGAAGTACATAGTGAAGAACATAGTGAAGTACATAGTGAAGTACATAGTGAAGTGCATAGTGAAGTGCATAGTGAAGTTTATAGTGAAGTACATAGTGAAGTATATAGTGAAGTACATAGTGAAGTATATAGTGAAGTGCAAAGTGAAGTATAGTGATGTATATAGTGAAGTACATAGTGAAGTATATAGTGAAGTACATAGTGAAGTATATAGTGAAGTACATAGTGAAGTATATAGTGAAGTACATAGTGAAGTATATAGTGAAGTACATAGTGAAGAACATAGTGAAGTACATAGTGAGGTATATAGTGAAGTACATACTGAAGTATACAGTGAAGTACATAGTGAAGTATATAGTGAAGTACATAGTGAAGTATATAGTGAAGTACATAGTGAAGTATATAGTGAAGTACATAGTGAAGTATATAGTGAAGTACATAGTGAAGAACATAGTGAAGTACATAGTGAAGAACATAGTGAAGTGTATAGTGAAGTATATAGTGAAGTACATAGTGAAGAACATAGTGAAGTACATAGTGAGGTATATAGTGAAGTACATAGTGAAGTATACAGTGAAGTACATAGTGAAGTACATAGTGAAGAACATAGTGAAGTACATAGTGAAGAACATAGTGAAGTACATAGTGAAGTACATAGTGAAGAACATAGTGAAGTACATAGTGAAGTACATAGTGAAGTACATAGTGAAGTACATAGTGAAGTACATAGTGAAGAACATAGTGAAGTACATAGTGAAGTATATAGTGAAGTACATAGTGAAGTATATAGTGAAGTACATATTGAAGTATATAGTGAAGTACATAGTGAAGAACATAGTGAAGTACATAGTGAAGTACATAGTGAAGTGCATAGTGAAGTGCATAGTGAAGTACATAGTGAAGTACATAGTTAAGAACATAGTGAAGAACATAGTGAAGTACATAGTGAAGTACATAGTGAAGAACATAGTGAAGAACATAGTGAAGAACATAGTTAAGAACATAGTGAAGTATATAGTGAAGTACATAGTGAAGTATATAGTGAAGTGCAAAGTGAAGTATAGTGATGTATATAGTGAAGTACATAGTGAAGTATATAGTGAAGTACATAGTGAAGTATATAGTGAAGTACATAGTGAAGTATATAGTGAAGTACATAGTGAAGTATATAGTGAAGTACATAGTGAAGAACATAGTGAAGTACATAGTGAGGTATATAGTGAAGTACATACTGAAGTATACAGTGAAGTACATAGTGAAGTACATAGTGAAGTATATAGTGAAGTACATAGTGAAGAACATAGTGAAGTACATAGTGAAGTATATAGTGAAGTACATAGTGAAGTATATAGTGAAGTACATAGTGAAGTATATAGTGAAGTACATAGTGAAGAACATAGTGAAGTACATAGTGAAGAACATAGTGAAGTGTATAGTGAAGTATATAGTGAAGTACATAGTGAAGAACATAGTGAAGTACATAGTGAGGTATATAGTGAAGTACATAGTGAAGTATACAGTGAAGAACATAGTGAAGTACATAGTGAAGAACATAGTGAGGTACATAGTGAAGAACATAGTGAAGTACATAGTGAAGTACATAGTGAAGAACATAGTGAAGTACATAGTGAAGTACATAGTGAAGTACATAGTGAAGTACATAGTGAAGAACATAGTGAAGTACATAGTGAAGTATATAGTGAAGTACATAGTGAAGTATATAGTGAAGTACATATTGAAGTATATAGTGAAGTACATAGTGAAGAACATAGTGAAGTACATAGTGAAGTACATAGTGAAGTGCATAGTGAAGTGCATAGTGAAGTATAGTGAAGTACATAGTGAAGTACATAGTTAAGAACATAGTGAAGAACATAGTGAAGTACATAGTGAAGTACATAGTGAAGAACATAGTGAAGAACATAGTGAAAAACATAGTTAAGAACATAGTGAAGTACATAGTGAAGTACATAGTGAATAACATAGTGAAGTACATAGTGAAGTACATAGTGAAGAACATAGTGAAGTACATAGTGAAGTATATAGTGAAGTGCAAAGTGAAGTATAGTGAAGTATATAGTGAAGTACATAGTGAAGTATATAGTGAAGTACATAGTGAAGTATGTAGTGAAGTAAATAGTGAAGTATATAGTGAAGTACATAGTGAAGTATATAGTGAAGTACATAGTGAAGAACATAGTGAAGTACATAGTGAGGTATATAGTGAAGTACATACTGAAGTATACAGTGAAGTACATAGTGAAGTACATAGTGAAGTATATTGTGAAGTACATAGTGAAGAACATAGTGAAGTACATAGTGAAGTATATAGTGAAGTACATAGTGAAGTATATAGTGAAGTACATAGTGAAGTATATAGTGAAGTACATAGTGAAGAACATGGTGAAGTACATAGTGAAGAACATAGTGAAGTGCATAGTGAAGTATATAGTGAAGTACATAGTGAAGAACATAGTGAAGTACATAGTGAGGTATATAGTGAAGTACATAGTGAAGTATACAGTGAAGTACATAGTGAAGTACATAGTGAAGTATATAGTGAAGTACATAGTGAAGTATATAGTGAAGTACATAGTGAAGTATATAGTGAAGTACATAGTGAAGAACATAGTGAAGTATATAGTGAAGTACATAGTGAAGTATATAGTGAAGTACATAGTGAAGTATATAGTGAAGTACATAGTGAAGAACATAGTGAAGTACATAGTGAAGTACATAGTGAAGAACATAGTGAAGTACATAGTGAAGTATATAGTGAAGTGCATCGTGAAGTATAGTTAAGTATATAGTGAAGTACATAGTGAAGTATATAGTGAAGTACATAGTGAAGTATACAGTGAAGTACATAGTGAAGTACATAGTGAAGTATATAGTGAAGTACATAGTGAAGTATATAGTGAAGTACATAGTGAAGTATATATTGAAGTACATAGTGAAGAACATAGTGAAGTACATAGTGAGGTATATAGTGAAGTACATAGTGAAGTGCATAGTGAAGTGCATAGTGAAGTATATAGTGAAGTACATAGTGAAGAACATAGTGAAGTACATAGTGAGGTATATAGTGAAGTACATAGTGAAGTATACAGTGAAGTACATAGTGAAGTACATAGTGAAGTATATAGTGAAGTACATAGTGAAGTATATAGTGAAGTACATAGTGAAGTATATAGTGAAGTACATAGTGAAGAACATAGTGAAGTACATAGTGAAGTATATAGTGAAGTACATAGTGAAGTACATAGTGAAGTACATAGTGAAGAACATAGTGAAGTATATAGAGAAGTGCATAGTGAATTATAGTGAAGTATATAGTGAAGTACATAGTGAAGTATATAGTGAAGTACATAGTGAAGTACATAGTGAAGTACATAGTGAAGAACATAGTGAAGTACATAGTGAAGTATATAGTGAAGTGCAAAGTGAAGTATAGTGAAGTATATAGTGAAGTACATAGTGAAGTATATAGTGAAGTACATAGTGAAGTATATAGTGAAGTACATAGTGAAGTATATAGTGAAGAACATAGTGAAGTATATAGTGAAGTACATAGTGAAGAACATAGTGAAGTACATAGTGAGGTATATAGTGAAGTACATACTGAAGTATACAGTGAAGTACATAGTGAAGTACATAGTGAAGTATATAGTGAAGTACATAGTGAAGAACATAGTGAAGTACATAGTGAAGTATATAGTGAAGTACATAGTGAAGTATATAGTGAAGTACATAGTGAAGTATATAGTGAAGTACATAGTGAAGAACATAGTGAAGTACATAGTAAAGAACATAGTGAAGTGCATAGTGAAGTATATAGTGAAGTACATAGTGAAGAACATAGTGAAGTACATAGTGAGGTATATAGTGAAGTACATAGTGAAGTATACAGTGAAGTACATAGTGAAGTACATAGTGAAGTACATAGTGAAGTACATAGTGAAGTATATAGTGAAGTATATAGTGAAGTATATAGTGAAGTACATAGTGAAGTGCATAGTGAAGTATAGTGAAGTATAGTGAAGTATATAGTGAAGTACATAGTGAAGTATATAGTGAAGTATATAGTGAAGTACATAGTGAAGAACATAGTGAAGTACATAGTGAAGTACATAGTGAAGTACATAGTGAAGTACATTGTGAAGAACATAGTGAAGTACATAGTGAAGTACATAGTGAAGTGCATAGTGAAGTGCATAGTGAAGTATATAGTGAAGTACATAGTGAAGTATATAGTGAAGTACATAGTGAAGTATATAGTGAAGTGCAAAGTGAAGTATAGTGATGTATATAGTGAAGTACATAGTGAAGTATATAGTGAAGTACATAGTGAAGTATATAGTGAAGTACATAGTGAAGTATATAGTGAAGTACATAGTGAAGTATATAGTGAAGTACATAGTGAAGAACATAGTGAAGTACATAGTGAGGTATATAGTGAAGTACATACTGAAGTATACAGTGAAGTACATAGTGAAGTACATAGTGAAGTATATAGTGAAGTACATAGTGAAGAACATAGTGAAGTACATAGTGAAGTATATAGTGAAGTACATAGTGAAGTATATAGTGAAGTACATAGTGAAGTATATAGTGAAGTACATAGTGAAGAACATAGTGAAGTACATAGTGAAGAACATAGTGAAGTGTATAGTGAAGTATATAGTGAAGTACATAGTGAAGAACATAGTGAAGTACATAGTGAGGTATATAGTGAAGTACATAGTGAAGTATACAGTGAAGTACATAGTGACGTACATAGTGAAGAACATAGTGAAGTACATAGTGAAGAACATAGTGAAGTACATAGTGAAGTACATAGTGAAGAACATAGTGAAGTACATAGTGAAGTACATAGTGAAGTACATAGTGAAGTACATAGTGAAGAACATAGTGAAGTACATAGTGAAGTATATAGTGAAGTACATAGTGAAGTATATAGTGAAGTACATATTGAAGTATATAGTGAAGTACATAGTGAAGAACATAGTGAAGTACATAGTGAAGTACATAGTGAAGTGCATAGTGAAGTGCATAGTGAAGTATAGTGAAGTACATAGTGAAGTACATAGTTAAGAACATAGTGAAGAACATAGTGAAGTACATAGTGAAGTACATAGTGAAGAACATAGTGAAGAACATAGTGAAGAACATAGTTAAGAACACAGTGAAGTACATAGTGAAGTACATAGTGAATAACATAGTGAAGTACATAGTGAAGAACATAGTGAAGTACATAGTGAAGAACATAGTGAAGTACATAGTGAAGAACATAGTTGTTGTTGTTGTTGTTGTTTTATGGCGGTTGGCATCCAAGTGTTGCATTACCGCCAGACTTTATTTATAGTGAAGTACATAGTTAAGAACATAGTGAAGAACATAGTGAAGTACATAGTGAAGTACATAGTGAAGAACATAGTGAAGAACATAGTGAAGAACATAGTTAGGTGCAGAGTGAAGTATATAGTGAAGTACATAGTGAAGAACATAGTGAAGTACATAGTGAGGTATATAGTGAAGTACATAGTGAAGTATACAGTGAAGTACATAGTGAAGTACATAGTGAAGTACATAGTGAAGTACATAGTGAAGTATATAGTGAAGTACATAGTGAAGTGCATAGTGAAGTATAGTGAAGTATAGTGAAGTATATAGTGAAGTACATAGTGAAGTATATAGTGAAGTATATAGTGAAGTACATAGTGAAGAACATAGTGAAGTACATAGTGAAGTACATAGTGAAGAACATAGTGAAGTACATAGTGAAGTACATAGTGAAGTGCATAGTGAAGGGCATAGTGAAGTATATAGTTAAGTACATAGTGAAGTATATAGTGAAGTACATAGTGAAGTATATAGTGAAGTACATAGTGAAGAACATAGTGAATTACATAGTGAAGAACATAGTGAAGTGCATAGTGAAGTATATAGTGAAGTACATAGTGAAGAACATAGTGAAGTACATAGTGAGGTATATAGTGAAGTACATAGTGAAGTATACAGTGAAGTACATAGTGAAGTACATAGTGAAGTATATAGTGAAGTACATAGTGGAGTATATAGTGAAGTACATAGTGAAGTATATAGTGAAGTACATAGTGAAGAACATAGTGAAGTACATAGTGAAGTATATAGTGAAGTACATAGTGAAGTACATAGTGAAGTACATAGTGAAGAACATAGTGAAGTATATAGAGAAGTGCATAGTGAATTATAGTGAAGTATATAGTGAAGTACATAGTGAAGTATATAGTGAAGTACATAGTGAAGTATATAGTGAAGTGCAAAGTGAAGTATAGTGAAGAACATAGTGAAGTACATAGTGAAGTATATAGTGAAGTACATAGTGAAGTATATAGTGAAGTACATAGTGAAGTATATAGTGAAGTACATAGTGAAGAACATAGTGAAGTACATAGTAAAGAACATAGTGAAGTGCATAGTGAAGTATATAGTGAAGTACATAGTGAAGAACATAGTGAAGTACATAGTGAGGTATATAGTGAAGTACATAGTGAAGTATACAGTGAAGTACATAGTGAAGTACATAGTGAAGTACATAGTGAAGTACATAGTGAAGTATATAGTGAAGTATATAGTGAAGTATATAGTGAAGTACATAGTGAAGTGCATAGTGAAGTATAGTGAAGTATAGTGAAGTATATAGTGAAGTACATAGTGAAGTATATAGTGAAGTATATAGTGAAGTACATAGTGAAGAACATAGTGAAGTACATAGTGAAGTACATAGTGAAGTACATAGTGAAGTACATTGTGAAGAACATAGTGAAGTACATAGTGAAGTACATAGTGAAGTGCATAGTGAAGTGCATAGTGAAGTATATAGTGAAGTACATAGTGAAGTATATAGTGAAGTACATAGTGAAGTATATAGTGAAGTGCAAAGTGAAGTATAGTGATGTATATAGTGAAGTACATAGTGAAGTATATAGTGAAGTACATAGTGAAGTATATAGTGAAGTACATAGTGAAGTATATAGTGAAGTACATAGTGAAGTATATAGTGAAGTACATAGTGAAGAACATAGTGAAGTACATAGTGAGGTATATAGTGAAGTACATACTGAAGTATACAGTGAAGTACATAGTGAAGTACATAGTGAAGTATATAGTGAAGTACATAGTGAAGAACATAGTGAAGTACATAGTGAAGTATATAGTGAAGTACATAGTGAAGTATATAGTGAAGTACATAGTGAAGTATATAGTGAAGTACATAGTGAAGAACATAGTGAAGTACATAGTGAAGAACATAGTGAAGTGTATAGTGAAGTATATAGTGAAGTACATAGTGAAGAACATAGTGAAGTACATAGTGAGGTATATAGTGAAGTACATAGTGAAGTATACAGTGAAGTACATAGTGACGTACATAGTGAAGAACATAGTGAAGTACATAGTGAAGAACATAGTGAAGTACATAGTGAAGAACATAGTGAAGTACATAGTGAGGTATATAGTGAAGTACATAGTGAAGTATACAGTGAAGTACATAGTGAAGTACATAGTGAAGTACATAGTGAAGTATATAGTGAAGTATATAGTGAAGTATATAGTGAAGTACATAGTGAAGTGCATAGTGAAGTATAGTGAAGTATAGTGAAGTATATAGTGAAGTACATAGTGAAGTATATAGTGAAGTATATAGTGAAGTACATAGTGAAGAACATAGTGAAGTACATAGTGAAGTACATAGTGAAGTACATAGTGAAGTACATAGTGAAGAACATAGTGAAGTACATAGTGAAGTACATAGTGAAGTGCATAGTGAAGTGCATAGTGAAGTTTATAGTGAAGTACATAGTGAAGTATATAGTGAAGTACATAGTGAAGTATATAGTGAAGTGCAAAGTGAAGTATAGTGATGTATATAGTGAAGTACATAGTGAAGTATATAGTGAAGTACATAGTGAAGTATATAGTGAAGTACATAGTGAAGTATATAGTGAAGTACATAGTGAAGTATATAGTGAAGTACATAGTGAAGAACATAGTGAAGTACATAGTGAGGTATATAGTGAAGTACATACTGAAGTATACAGTGAAGTACATAGTGAAGTATATAGTGAAGTACATAGTGAAGTATATAGTGAAGTACATAGTGAAGTATATAGTGAAGTACATAGTGAAGTATATAGTGAAGTACATAGTGAAGAACATAGTGAAGTACATAGTGAAGAACATAGTGAAGTGTATAGTGAAGTATATAGTGAAGTACATAGTGAAGAACATAGTGAAGTACATAGTGAGGTATATAGTGAAGTACATAGTGAAGTATACAGTGAAGTACATAGTGAAGTACATAGTGAAGAACATAGTGAAGTACATAGTGAAGAACATAGTGAAGTACATAGTGAAGTACATAGTGAAGAACATAGTGAAGTACATAGTGAAGTACATAGTGAAGTACATAGTGAAGTACATAGTGAAGTACATAGTGAAGAACATAGTGAAGTACATAGTGAAGTATATAGTGAAGTACATAGTGAAGTATATAGTGAAGTACATATTGAAGTATATAGTGAAGTACATAGTGAAGAACATAGTGAAGTACATAGTGAAGTACATAGTGAAGTGCATAGTGAAGTGCATAGTGAAGTACATAGTGAAGTACATAGTTAAGAACATAGTGAAGAACATAGTGAAGTACATAGTGAAGTACATAGTGAAGAACATAGTGAAGAACATAGTGAAGAACATAGTTAAGAACATAGTGAAGTATATAGTGAAGTACATAGTGAAGTATATAGTGAAGTGCAAAGTGAAGTATAGTGATGTATATAGTGAAGTACATAGTGAAGTATATAGTGAAGTAC
The DNA here is from genome assembly GCF_026437365.1 of Eucyclogobius newberryi. Classification (NCBI taxonomy): domain Eukaryota; kingdom Metazoa; phylum Chordata; class Actinopteri; order Gobiiformes; family Gobiidae; genus Eucyclogobius; species Eucyclogobius newberryi. The sequence continues at coordinate 19,338,849 of NW_027315724.1, forward strand.
ATAGTGAAGTATATAGTGAAGTACATAGTGAAGTATATAGTGAAGTACATAGTGAAGTATATAGTGAAGTACATAGTGAAGAACATAGTGAAGTACATAGTGAGGTATATAGTGAAGTACATACTGAAGTATACAGTGAAGTACATAGTGAAGTACATAGTGAAGTATATAGTGAAGTACATAGTGAAGAACATAGTGAAGTACATAGTGAAGTATATAGTGAAGTACATAGTGAAGTATATAGTGAAGTACATAGTGAAGTATATAGTGAAGTACATAGTGAAGAACATAGTGAAGTACATAGTGAAGAACATAGTGAAGTGTATAGTGAAGTATATAGTGAAGTACATAGTGAAGAACATAGTGAAGTACATAGTGAGGTATATAGTGAAGTACATAGTGAAGTATACAGTGAAGTACATAGTGAAGTACATAGTGAAGAACATAGTGAGGTACATAGTGAAGAACATAGTGAAGTACATAGTGAAGTACATAGTGAAGAACATAGTGAAGTACATAGTGAAGTACATAGTGAAGTACATAGTGAAGTACATAGTGAAGTACATAGTGAAGAACATAGTGAAGTACATAGTGAAGTATATAGTGAAGTACATAGTGAAGTATATAGTGAAGTACATATTGAAGTATATAGTGAAGTACATAGTGAAGAACATAGTGAAGTACATAGTGAAGTACATAGTGAAGTGCATAGTGAAGTGCATAGTGAAGTATAGTGAAGTACATAGTGAAGTACATAGTTAAGAACATAGTGAAGAACATAGTGAAGTACATAGTGAAGTACATAGTGAAGAACATAGTGAAGAACATAGTGAAAAACATAGTTAAGAACATAGTGAAGTACATAGTGAAGTACATAGTGAATAACATAGTGAAGTACATAGTGAAGTACATAGTGAAGAACATAGTGAAGTACATAGTGAAGTATATAGTGAAGTGCAAAGTGAAGTATAGTGAAGTATATAGTGAAGTACATAGTGAAGTATATAGTGAAGTACATAGTGAATTATGTAGTGAAGTAAATAGTGAAGTATATAGTGAAGTACATAGTGAAGTATATAGTGAAGTACATAGTGAAGAACATAGTGAAGTACATAGTGAGGTATATAGTGAAGTACATACTGAAGTATACAGTGAAGTACATAGTGAAGTACATAGTGAAGTATATTGTGAAGTACATAGTGAAGAACATAGTGAAGTACATAGTGAAGTATATAGTGAAGTACATAGTGAAGTATATAGTGAAGTACATAGTGAAGTATATAGTGAAGTACATAGTGAAGAACATGGTGAAGTACATAGTGAAGAACATAGTGAAGTGCATAGTGAAGTATATAGTGAAGTACATAGTGAAGAACATAGTGAAGTACATAGTGAGGTATATAGTGAAGTACATAGTGAAGTATACAGTGAAGTACATAGTGAAGTACATAGTGAAGTATATAGTGAAGTACATAGTGAAGTATATAGTGAAGTACATAGTGAAGTATATAGTGAAGTACATAGTGAAGAACATAGTGAAGTATATAGTGAAGTACATAGTGAAGTATATAGTGAAGTACATAGTGAAGTATATAGTGAAGTACATAGTGAAGAACATAGTGAAGTACATAGTGAAGTACATAGTGAAGAACATAGTGAAGTACATAGTGAAGTATATAGTGAAGTGCATCGTGAAGTATAGTTAAGTATATAGTGAAGTACATAGTGAAGTATATAGTGAAGTACATAGTGAAGTATACAGTGAAGTACATAGTGAAGTACATAGTGAAGTATATAGTGAAGTACATAGTGAAGTATATAGTGAAGTACATAGTGAAGTATATATTGAAGTACATAGTGAAGTATATAGTGAAGTACATAGTGAAGAACATAGTGAAGTACATAGTAAAGAACATAGTGAAGTGCATAGTGAAGTATATAGTGAAGTACATAGTGAAGAACATAGTGAAGTACATAGTGAGGTATATAGTGAAGTACATAGTGAAGTATACAGTGAAGTACATAGTGAAGTACATAGTGAAGTACATAGTGAAGTACATAGTGAAGTATATAGTGAAGTATATAGTGAAGTATATAGTGAAGTACATAGTGAAGTGCATAGTGAAGTATAGTGAAGTATAGTGAAGTATATAGTGAAGTACATAGTGAAGTATATAGTGAAGTATATAGTGAAGTACATAGTGAAGAACATAGTGAAGTACATAGTGAAGTACATAGTGAAGTACATAGTGAAGTACATTGTGAAGAACATAGTGAAGTACATAGTGAAGTACATAGTGAAGTGCATAGTGAAGTGCATAGTGAAGTATATAGTGAAGTACATAGTGAAGTATATAGTGAAGTGCAAAGTGAAGTATAGTGATGTATATAGTGAAGTACATAGTGAAGTATATAGTGAAGTACATAGTGAAGTATATAGTGAAGTACATAGTGAAGTATATAGTGAAGTACATAGTGAAGTATATAGTGAAGTACATAGTGAAGAACATAGTGAAGTACATAGTGAGGTATATAGTGAAGTACATACTGAAGTATACAGTGAAGTACATAGTGAAGTACATAGTGAAGTATATAGTGAAGTACATAGTGAAGAACATAGTGAAGTACATAGTGAAGTATATAGTGAAGTACATAGTGAAGTATATAGTGAAGTACATAGTGAAGTATATAGTGAAGTACATAGTGAAGAACATAGTGAAGTACATAGTGAAGAACATAGTGAAGTGTATAGTGAAGTATATAGTGAAGTACATAGTGAAGAACATAGTGAAGTACATAGTGAGGTATATAGTGAAGTACATAGTGAAGTATACAGTGAAGTACATAGTGACGTACATAGTGAAGAACATAGTGAAGTACATAGTGAAGAACATAGTGAAGTACATAGTGAAGTACATAGTGAAGAACATAGTGAAGTACATAGTGAAGTACATAGTGAAGTACATAGTGAAGTACATAGTGAAGAACATAGTGAAGTACATAGTGAAGTATATAGTGAAGTACATAGTGAAGTATATAGTGAAGTACATATTGAAGTATATAGTGAAGTACATAGTGAAGAACATAGTGAAGTACATAGTGAAGTACATAGTGAAGTGCATAGTGAAGTGCATAGTGAAGTATAGTGAAGTACATAGTGAAGTACATAGTTAAGAACATAGTGAAGAACATAGTGAAGTACATAGTGAAGTACATAGTGAAGAACATAGTGAAGAACATAGTTAAGAACACAGTGAAGTACATAGTGAAGTACATAGTGAATAACATAGTGAAGTACATAGTGAAGAACATAGTGAAGTACATAGTGAAGAACATAGTGAAGTACATAGTGAAGAACATAGTTGTTGTTGTTGTTGTTGTTTTATGGCGGTTGGCATCCAAGTGTTGCATTACCGCCAGACTTTATTTATAGTGAAGTACATAGTTAAGAACATAGTGAAGAACATAGTGAAGTACATAGTGAAGTACATAGTGAAGAACATAGTGAAGAACATAGTGAAGAACATAGTTAGGTGCAGAGTGAAGTATATAGTGAAGTACATAGTGAAGAACATAGTGAAGTACATAGTGAGGTATATAGTGAAGTACATAGTGAAGTATACAGTGAAGTACATAGTGAAGTACATAGTGAAGTACATAGTGAAGTACATAGTGAAGTATATAGTGAAGTACATAGTGAAGTGCATAGTGAAGTATAGTGAAGTATAGTGAAGTATATAGTGAAGTACATAGTGAAGTATATAGTGAAGTATATAGTGAAGTACATAGTGAAGAACATAGTGAAGTACATAGTGAAGTACATAGTGAAGAACATAGTGAAGTACATAGTGAAGTACATAGTGAAGTGCATAGTGAAGGGCATAGTGAAGTATATAGTTAAGTACATAGTGAAGTATATAGTGAAGTACATAGTGAAGTATATAGTGAAGTACATAGTGAAGAACATAGTGAATTACATAGTGAAGAACATAGTGAAGTGCATAGTGAAGTATATAGTGAAGTACATAGTGAAGAACATAGTGAAGTACATAGTGAGGTATATAGTGAAGTACATAGTGAAGTATACAGTGAAGTACATAGTGAAGTACATAGTGAAGTATATAGTGAAGTACATAGTGGAGTATATAGTGAAGTACATAGTGAAGTATATAGTGAAGTACATAGTGAAGAACATAGTGAAGTACATAGTGAAGTATATAGTGAAGTACATAGTGAAGTACATAGTGAAGTACATAGTGAAGAACATAGTGAAGTATATAGAGAAGTGCATAGTGAATTATAGTGAAGTATATAGTGAAGTACATAGTGAAGTATATAGTGAAGTACATAGTGAAGTATATAGTGAAGTGCAAAGTGAAGTATAGTGAAGAACATAGTGAAGTACATAGTGAAGTATATAGTGAAGTACATAGTGAAGTATATAGTGAAGTACATAGTGAAGTATATAGTGAAGTACATAGTGAAGAACATAGTGAAGTACATAGTAAAGAACATAGTGAAGTGCATAGTGAAGTATATAGTGAAGTACATAGTGAAGAACATAGTGAAGTACATAGTGAGGTATATAGTGAAGTACATATTGAAGTATACAGTGAAGTACATAGTGAAGTACATAGTGAAGTACATAGTGAAGTACATAGTGAAGTATATAGTGAAGTATATAGTGAAGTATATAGTGAAGTACATAGTGAAGTGCATAGTGAAGTATAGTGAAGTATATAGTGAAGTACATAGTGAAGTATATAGTGAAGTATATAGTGAAGTACATAGTGAAGAACATAGTGAAGTACATAGTGAAGTACATAGTGAAGTACATAGTGAAGTACATTGTGAAGAACATAGTGAAGTACATAGTGAAGTACATAGTGAAGTGCATAGTGAAGTGCATAGTGAAGTATATAGTGAAGTACATAGTGAAGTATATAGTGAAGTACATAGTGAAGTATATAGTGAAGTGCAAAGTGAAGTATAGTGATGTATATAGTGAAGTACATAGTGAAGTATATAGTGAAGTACATAGTGAAGTATATAGTGAAGTACATAGTGAAGTATATAGTGAAGTACATAGTGAAGTATATAGTGAAGTACATAGTGAAGAACATAGTGAAGTACATAGTGAGGTATATAGTGAAGTACATACTGAAGTATACAGTGAAGTACATAGTGAAGTACATAGTGAAGTATATAGTGAAGTACATAGTGAAGAACATAGTGAAGTACATAGTGAAGTATATAGTGAAGTACATAGTGAAGTATATAGTGAAGTACATAGTGAAGTATATAGTGAAGTACATAGTGAAGAACATAGTGAAGTACATAGTGAAGAACATAGTGAAGTGTATAGTGAAGTATATAGTGAAGTACATAGTGAAGAACATAGTGAAGTACATAGTGAGGTATATAGTGAAGTACATAGTGAAGTATACAGTGAAGTACATAGTGACGTACATAGTGAAGAACATAGTGAAGTACATAGTGAAGAACATAGTGAAGTACATAGTGAAGAACATAGTGAAGTACATAGTGAAGTACATAGTGAAGAACATAGTGAAGTACATAGTGAAGTACATAGTGAAGTACATAGTGAAGTACATAGTGAAGAACATAGTGAAGTACATAGTGAAGTATATAGTGAAGTACATAGTGAAGTATATAGTGAAGTACATATTGAAGTATATAGTGAAGTACATAGTGAAGAACATAGTGAAGTACATAGTGAAGTACATAGTGAAGTGCATAGTGAAGTGCATAGTGAAGTATAGTGAAGTACATAGTGAAGTACATAGTTAAGAACATAGTGAAGAACATAGTGAAGTACATAGTGAAGTACATAGTGAAGAACATAGTGAAGAACATAGTGAAGAACATAGTTAAGAACACAGTGAAGTACATAGTGAAGTACATAGTGAATAACATAGTGAAGTACATAGTGAAGAACATAGTGAAGTACATAGTGAAGAACATAGTTGTTGTTGTTGTTGTTGTTTTATGGCGGTTGGCATCCAAGTGTTGCATTACCGCCAGACTTTATTTATAGTGAAGTACATAGTTAAGAACATAGTGAAGAACATAGTGAAGTACATAGTGAAGTACATAGTGAAGAACATAGTGAAGTACATAGTAAAGAACATAGTGAAGTGCATAGTGAAGTATATAGTGAAGTACATAGTGAAGAACATAGTGAAGTACATAGTGAGGTATATAGTGAAGTACATAGTGAAGTATACAGTGAAGTACATAGTGAAGTACATAGTGAAGTACATAGTGAAGTACATAGTGAAGTATATAGTGAAGTATATAGTGAAGTATATAGTGAAGTACATAGTGAAGTGCATAGTGAAGTATAGTGAAGTATAGTGAAGTATATAGTGAAGTACATAGTGAAGTATATAGTGAAGTATATAGTGAAGTACATAGTGAAGAACATAGTGAAGTACATAGTGAAGTACATAGTGAAGTACATAGTGAAGTACATTGTGAAGAACATAGTGAAGTACATAGTGAAGTACATAGTGAAGTGCATAGTGAAGTGCATAGTGAAGTATATAGTGAAGTACATAGTGAAGTATATAGTGAAGTACATAGTGAAGTATATAGTGAAGTGCAAAGTGAAGTATAGTGATGTATATAGTGAAGTACATAGTGAAGTATATAGTGAAGTACATAGTGAAGTATATAGTGAAGTACATAGTGAAGTATATAGTGAAGTACATAGTGAAGTATATAGTGAAGTACATAGTGAAGAACATAGTGAAGTACATAGTGAGGTATATAGTGAAGTACATACTGAAGTATACAGTGAAGTACATAGTGAAGTACATAGTGAAGTATATAGTGAAGTACATAGTGAAGAACATAGTGAAGTACATAGTGAAGTATATAGTGAAGTACATAGTGAAGTATATAGTGAAGTACATAGTGAAGTATATAGTGAAGTACATAGTGAAGAACATAGTGAAGTACATAGTGAAGAACATAGTGAAGTGTATAGTGAAGTATATAGTGAAGTACATAGTGAAGAACATAGTGAAGTACATAGTGAGGTATATAGTGAAGTACATAGTGAAGTATACAGTGAAGTACATAGTGACGTACATAGTGAAGAACATAGTGAAGTACATAGTGAAGAACATAGTGAAGTACATAGTGAAGTACATAGTGAAGAACATAGTGAAGTACATAGTGAAGTACATAGTGAAGTACATAGTGAAGTACATAGTGAAGTACATAGTGAAGAATATAGTGAAGTACATAGTGAAGTATATAGTGAAGTACATAGTGAAGTATATAGTGAAGTACATATTGAAGTATATAGTGAAGTACATAGTGAAGAACATAGTGAAGTACATAGTGAAGTACATAGTGAAGTGCATAGTGAAGTGCATAGTGAAGTATAGTGAAGTACATAGTGAAGTACATAGTTAAGAACATAGTGAAGAACATAGTGAAGTACATAGTGAAGTACATAGTGAAGAACATAGTGAAGAACATAGTGAAGAACATAGTTAAGAACACAGTGAAGTACATAGTGAAGTACATAGTGAATAACATAGTGAAGTACATAGTGAAGAACATAGTGAAGTACATAGTGAAGAACATAGTGAAGTACATAGTGAAGAACATAGTTGTTGTTGTTGTTGTTGTTTTATGGCGGTTGGCATCCAAGTGTTGCATTACCGCCAGACTTTATTTATAGTGAAGTACATAGTTAAGAACATAGTGAAGAACATAGTGAAGTACATAGTGAAGTACATAGTGAAGAACATAGTGAAGAACATAGTGAAGAACATAGTTAGGTGCAGAGTGAAGTATATAGTGAAGTACATAGTGAAGAACATAGTGAAGTACATAGTGAGGTATATAGTGAAGTACATAGTGAAGTATACAGTGAAGTACATAGTGAAGTACATAGTGAAGTACATAGTGAAGTACATAGTGAAGTATATAGTGAAGTACATAGTGAAGTGCATAGTGAAGTATAGTGAAGTATAGTGAAGTATATAGTGAAGTACATAGTGAAGTATATAGTGAAGTATATAGTGAAGTACATAGTGAAGAACATAGTGAAGTACATAGTGAAGTACATAGTGAAGAACATAGTGAAGTACATAGTGAAGTACATAGTGAAGTGCATAGTGAAGGGCATAGTGAAGTATATAGTTAAGTACATAGTGAAGTATATAGTGAAGTACATAGTGAAGTATATAGTGAAGTACATAGTGAAGAACATAGTGAATTACATAGTGAAGAACATAGTGAAGTGCATAGTGAAGTATATAGTGAAGTACATAGTGAAGAACATAGTGAAGTACATAGTGAGGTATATAGTGAAGTACATAGTGAAGTATACAGTGAAGTACATAGTGAAGTACATAGTGAAGTATATAGTGAAGTACATAGTGGAGTATATAGTGAAGTACATAGTGAAGTATATAGTGAAGTACATAGTGAAGAACATAGTGAAGTACATAGTGAAGTATATAGTGAAGTACATAGTGAAGTACATAGTGAAGTACATAGTGAAGAACATAGTGAAGTATATAGAGAAGTGCATAGTGAATTATAGTGAAGTATATAGTGAAGTACATAGTGAAGTATATAGTGAAGTACATAGTGAAGTACATAGTGAAGTACATAGTGAAGAACATAGTGAAGTACATAGTGAAGAATATAGTGAAGTGCAAAGTGAAGTATAGTGAAGAACATAGTGAAGTACATAGTGAAGTATATAGTGAAGTACATAGTGAAGTATATAGTGAAGTACATAGTGAAGTATATAGTGAAGTACATAGTGAAGAACATAGTGAAGTACATAGTAAAGAACATAGTGAAGTGCATAGTGAAGTATATAGTGAAGTACATAGTGAAGAACATAGTGAAGTACATAGTGAGGTATATAGTGAAGTACATAGTGAAGTATACAGTGAAGTACATAGTGAAGTACATAGTGAAGTACATAGTGAAGTACATAGTGAAGTATATAGTGAAGTATATAGTGAAGTACATAGTGAAGTGCATAGTGAAGTATAGTGAAGTATAGTGAAGTATATAGTGAAGTACATAGTGAAGTATATAGTGAAGTATATAGTGAAGTACATAGTGAAGAACATAGTGAAGTACATAGTGAAGTACATAGTGAAGTACATAGTGAAGTACATTGTGAAGAACATAGTGAAGTACATAGTGAAGTACATAGTGAAGTGCATAGTGAAGTGCATAGTGAAGTATATAGTGAAGTACATAGTGAAGTATATAGTGAAGTACATAGTGAAGTATATAGTGAAGTGCAAAGTGAAGTATAGTGATGTATATAGTGAAGTACATAGTGAAGTATATAGTGAAGTACATAGTGAAGTATATAGTGAAGTACATAGTGAAGTATATAGTGAAGTACATAGTGAAGTATATAGTGAAGTACATAGTGAAGAACATAGTGAAGTACATAGTGAGGTATATAGTGAAGTACATACTGAAGTATACAGTGAAGTACATAGTGAAGTACATAGTGAAGTATATAGTGAAGTACATAGTGAAGAACATAGTGAAGTACATAGTGAAGTATATAGTGAAGTACATAGTGAAGTATATAGTGAAGTACATAGTGAAGTATATAGTGAAGTACATAGTGAAGAACATAGTGAAGTACATAGTGAAGAACATAGTGAAGTGTATAGTGAAGTATATAGTGAAGTACATAGTGAAGAACATAGTGAAGTACATAGTGAGGTATATAGTGAAGTACATAGTGAAGTATACAGTGAAGTACATAGTGACGTTCATAGTGAAGAACATAGTGAAGTACATAGTGAAGAACATAGTGAAGTACATAGTGAAGTACATAGTGAAGAACATAGTGAAGTACATAGTGAAGTACATAGTGAAGTACATAGTGAAGTACATAGTGAAGAACATAGTGAAGTACATAGTGAAGTATATAGTGAAGTACATAGTGAAGTATATAGTGAAGTACATATTGAAGTATATAGTGAAGTACATAGTGAAGAACATAGTGAAGTACATAGTGAAGTACATAGTGAAGTGCATAGTGAAGTGCATAGTGAAGTATAGTGAAGTACATAGTGAAGTACATAGTTAAGAACATAGTGAAGAACATAGTGAAGTACATAGTGAAGTACATAGTGAAGAACATAGTGAAGAACATAGTGAAGAACATAGTTAAGAACACAGTGAAGTACATAGTGAAGTACATAGTGAATAACATAGTGAAGTACATAGTGAAGAACATAGTGAAGTACATAGTGAAGAACATAGTGAAGTACATAGTGAAGAACATAGTTGTTGTTGTTGTTGTTGTTTTATGGCGGTTGGCATCCAAGTGTTGCATTACCGCCAGACTTTATTTATAGTGAAGAACATAGTGAAGTACATAGTGAAGTACATAGTGAAGAACATAGTGAAGAACATAGTGAAGAACATAGTTAGGTGCAGAGTGAAGTATATAGTGAAGTACATAGTGAAGAACATAGTGAAGTACATAGTGAGGTATATAGTGAAGTACATAGTGAAGTATACAGTGAAGTACATAGTGAAGTACATAGTGAAGTACATAGTGAAGTACATAGTGAAGTATATAGTGAAGTACATAGTGAAGTGCATAGTGAAGTATAGTGAAGTATAGTGAAGTATATAGTGAAGTACATAGTGAAGTATATAGTGAAGTATATAGTGAAGTACATAGTGAAGAACATAGTGAAGTACATAGTGAAGTACATAGTGAAGAACATAGTGAAGTACATAGTGAAGTACATAGTGAAGTGCATGGTGAAGGGCATAGTGAAGTATATAGTTAAGTACATAGTGAAGTATATAGTGAAGTACATAGTGAAGTATATAGTGAAGTACATAGTGAAGAACATAGTGAATTACATAGTGAAGAACATAGTGAAGTGCATAGTGAAGTATATAGTGAAGTACATAGTGAAGAACATAGTGAAGTACATAGTGAGGTATATAGTGAAGTACATAGTGAAGTATACAGTGAAGTACATAGTGAAGTACATAGTGAAGTATATAGTGAAGTACATAGTGAAGTATATAGTGAAGTACATAGTGAAGTATATAGTGAAGTACATAGTGAAGAACATAGTGAAGTACATAGTGAAGTATATAGTGAAGTACATAGTGAAGAACATAGTGAAGTATATAGAGAAGTGCATAGTGAATTATAGTGAAGTATATAGTGAAGTACATAGTGAAGTATATAGTGAAGTACATAGTGAAGTACATAGTGAAGTACATAGTGAAGAACATAGTGAAGTACATAGTGAAGTATATAGTGAAGTGCAAAGTGAAGTATAGTGAAGTATATAGTGAAGTACATAGTGAAGTATATAGTGAAGTACATAGTGAAGAATATAGTGAAGTACATAGTGAAGTATATAGTGAAGAACATAGTGAAGTATATAGTGAAGTACATAGTGAAGAACATAGTGAAGTACATAGTGAGGTATATAGTGAAGTACATACTGAAGTATACAGTGAAGTACATAGTGAAGTACATAGTGAAGTATATAGTGAAGTACATAGTGAAGAACATAGTGAAGTACATAGTGAAGTATATAGTGAAGTACCTAGTGAAGTATATAGTGAAGTACATAGTGAAGTATATAGTGAAGTACATAGTGAAGAACATAGTGAAGTACATAGTAAAGAACATAGTGAAGTGCATAGTGAAGTATATAGTGAAGTACATAGTGAAGAACATAGTGAAGTACATAGTGAGGTATATAGTGAAGTACATAGTGAAGTATACAGTGAAGTACATAGTGAAGTACATAGTGAAGTACATAGTGAAGTACATAGTGAAGTATATAGTGAAGTATATAGTGAAGTATATAGTGAAGTACATAGTGAAGTGCATAGTGAAGTATAGTGAAGTATAGTGAAGTATATAGTGAAGTACATAGTGAAGTATATAGTGAAGTATATAGTGAAGTACATAGTGAAGAACATAGTGAAGTACATAGTGAAGTACATAGTGAAGTACATAGTGAAGTACATTGTGAAGAACATAGTGAAGTACATAGTGAAGTACATAGTGAAGTGCATAGTGAAGTGCATAGTGAAGTATATAGTGAAGTACATAGTGAAGTATATAGTGAAGTACATAGTGAAGTATATAGTGAAGTGCAAAGTGAAGTATAGTGATGTATATAGTGAAGTACATAGTGAAGTATATAGTGAAGTACATAGTGAAGTATATAGTGAAGTACATAGTGAAGTATATAGTGAAGTACATAGTGAAGTATATAGTGAAGTACATAGTGAAGAACATAGTGAAGTACATAGTGAGGTATATAGTGAAGTACATACTGAAGTATACAGTGAAGTACATAGTGAAGTACATAGTGAAGTATATAGTGAAGTACATAGTGAAGAACATAGTGAAGTACATAGTGAAGTATATAGTGAAGTACATAGTGAAGTATATAGTGAAGTACATAGTGAAGTATATAGTGAAGTACATAGTGAAGAACATAGTGAAGTACATAGTGAAGATGATAGTGAAGTGTATAGTGAAGTATATAGTGAAGTACATAGTGAAGAACATAGTGAAGTACATAGTGAGGTATATAGTGAAGTACATGGTGAAGTATACAGTGAAGTACATAGTGACGTACATAGTGAAGAACATAGTGAAGTACATAGTGAAGAACATAGTGAAGTACATAGTGAAGTACATAGTGAAGAACATAGTGAAGTACATAGTGAAGTACATAGTGAAGTACATAGTGAAGTACATAGTGAAGTACATAGTGAAGAACATAGTGAAGTACATAGTGAAGTATATAGTGAAGTACATAGTGAAGTATATAGTGAAGTACATATTGAAGTATATAGTGAAGTACATAGTGAAGAACATAGTGAAGTACATAGTGAAGTACATAGTGAAGTGCATAGTGAAGTGCATAGTGAAGTATAGTGAAGTACATAGTGAAGTACATAGTTAAGAACATAGTGAAGAACATAGTGAAGTACATAGTGAAGTACATAGTGAAGAACATAGTGAAGAACATAGTGAAGAACATAGTTAAGAACACAGTGAAGTACATAGTGAAGTACATAGTGAATAACATAGTTAAGTACATAGTGAAGAACATAGTGAAGTACATAGTGAAGAACATAGTGAAGTACATAGTGAAGAACATAGTTGTTGTTGTTGTTGTTGTTTTATGGCGGTTGGCATCCAAGTGTTGCATTACCGCCAGACTTTATTTATAGTGAAGTACATAGTTAAGAACATAGTGAAGAACATAGTGAAGTACATAGTGAAGTACATAGTGAAGAACATAGTGAAGAACATAGTGAAGAACATAGTTAGGTGCAGAGTGAAGTATATAGTGAAGTACATAGTGAAGAACATAGTGAAGTACATAGTGAGGTATATAGTGAAGTATACAGTGAAGTACATAGTGAAGTACATAGTGAAGTACATAGTGAAGTACATAGTGAAGTATATAGTGAAGTATATAGTGAAGTACATAGTGAAGTGCATAGTGAAGTATAGTGAAGTATAGTGAAGTATATAGTGAAGTACATAGTGAAGTATATAGTGAAGTATATAGTGAAGTACATAGTGAAGAACATAGTGAAGTACATATTGAAGTACATAGTGAAGAACATAGTGAAGTACATAGTGAAGTACATAGTGAAGTGCATAGTGAAGGGCATAGTGAAGTATATAGTTAAGTACATAGTGAAGTATATAGTGAAGTACATAGTGAAGTATATAGTGAAGTACATAGTGAAGAACATAGTGAATTACATAGTGAAGAACATAGTGAAGTGCATAGTGAAGTATATAGTGAAGTACATAGTGAAGAACATAGTGAAGTGCATAGTGAGGTATATAGTGAAGTACATAGTGAAGTATACAGTGAAGTACATAGTGAAGTACATAGTGAAGTACATAGTGAAGTACATAGTGAAGAACATAGTGAAGTACATAGTGAAGTACATAGTGAAGTACATAGTGAAGTACATAGTGAAGAACATAGTGAAGTACATAGTGAAGTACATAGTGAAGTGCATAGTGAAGTGCATAGTGAAGTATATAGTGAAGTACATAGTGAAGAACATAGTGAAGTACATAGTGAAGTACATAGTGAAGTGCATAGTGAAGTACATAGTGAGGTATATAGTGAAGTACATAGTGAAGTATATAGTGAAGTACATAGTGAAGTATATAGTGAAGTACATAGTGAAGTATATAGTGAAGTACATAGTGAAGAACATAGTGAAGTACATAGTGAAGAACATTGTGAAGTACATAGTGAAGTACATAGTGAAGTACATAGTGAAGTACATAGTGAAGTACATAGTGAAGTACATATTGAAGTATATAGTGAAGTACATAGTGAAGAACATAGTGAAGTACATAGTGAAGTACATAGTGAAGTGCATAGTGAAGTGCATAGTGAAGTATAGTGAAGTACATAGTGAAGTACATAGTTAAGAACATAGTGAAGAACATAGTGAAGTACATAGTGAAGTACATAGTGAAGAACATAGTGAAGAACATAGTGAAGTATATAGTGAAGTACATATTGAAGTATATAGTGAAGTACATAGTGAAGAACATAGTGAAGTACATAGTGAAGTACATAGTGAAGTGCATAGTGAAGTGCATAGTGAAGTATAGTGAAGTACATAGTGAAGTACATAGTTAAGAACATAGTGAAGAACATAGTGAAGTACATAGTGAAGTACATAGTGAAGAACATAGTGAAGTATATAGTGAAGTACATATTGAAGTATATAGTGAAGTACATAGTGAAGAACATAGTGAAGTACATAGTGAAGTACATAGTTAAGAACATAGTGAAGAACATAGTGAAGTACATAGTGAAGTACATAGTGAAGAACATAGTGAAGAACATAGTTAAGAACATAGTGAAGTACATAGTGAAGTACATAGTGAATAACATAGTGAAGTACATAGTGAAGAACATAGTGAAGTACATAGTGAAGAACATAGTGAAGTACATAGTGAAGAACATAGTTGTTGTTGTTGTTGTTGTTTTTTCATTGCTTTGGTGTTACAAAGCCCATGAGGTCATGATATGTCTTTGTGACTAGAATAGTTGTTGTGTTGTTGTTGTTGTTGTTGTTTTATGGCGGTTGGCATCCAAGTGTTGCATTACCGCCAGACTTTATTTATAGTGAAGTACATAGTTAAGAACATAGTGAAGAACATAGTGAAGTACATAGTGAAGTACATAGTGAAGAACATAGTGAAGAACATAGTGAAGAACATAGTTAGGTGCAGAGTGAAGTATATAGTGAAGTACATAGTGAAGAACATAGTGAAGTACATAGTGAGGTATATAGTGAAGTACATAGTGAAGTATACAGTGAAGTACATAGTGAAGTACATAGTGAAGTACATAGTGAAGTACATAGTGAAGTATATAGTGAAGTACATAGTGAAGTGCATAGTGAAGTATAGTGAAGTATAGTGAAGTATATAGTGAAGTACATAGTGAAGTATATAGTGAAGTATATAGTGAAGTACATAGTGAAGAACATAGTGAAGTACATATTGAAGTACATAGTGAAGAACATAGTGAAGTACATAGTGAAGTACATAGTGAAGTGCATAGTGAAGGGCATAGTGAAGTATATAGTTAAGTACATAGTGAAGTATATAGTGAAGTACATAGTGAAGTATATAGTGAAGTACATAGTGAAGAACATAGTGAATTACATAGTGAAGAACATAGTGAAGTGCATAGTGAAGTATATAGTGAAGTACATAGTGAAGAACATAGTGAAGTGCATAGTGAGGTATATAGTGAAGTACATAGTGAAGTATACAGTGAAGTACATAGTGAAGTACATAGTGAAGTACATAGTGAAGTACATAGTGAAGAACATAGTGAAGTACATAGTGAAGTACATAGTGAAGTACATAGTGAAGTACATAGTGAAGAACATAGTGAAGTACATAGTGAAGTACATAGTGAAGTGCATAGTGAAGTGCATAGTGAAGTATATAGTGAAGTACATAGTGAAGAACATAGTGAAGTACATAGTGAAGTACATAGTGAAGTGCATAGTGAAGTACATAGTGAGGTATATAGTGAAGTACATAGTGAAGTATATAGTGAAGTACATAGTGAAGTATATAGTGAAGTACATAGTGAAGTATATAGTGAAGTACATAGTGAAGAACATAGTGAAGTACATAGTGAAGAACATTGTGAAGTACATAGTGAAGTACATAGTGAAGTACATAGTGAAGTACATAGTGAAGTACATAGTGAAGTACATATTGAAGTATATAGTGAAGTACATAGTGAAGAACATAGTGAAGTACATAGTGAAGTACATAGTGAAGTGCATAGTGAAGTGCATAGTGAAGTATAGTGAAGTACATAGTGAAGTACATAGTTAAGAACATAGTGAAGAACATAGTGAAGTACATAGTGAAGTACATAGTGAAGAACATAGTGAAGAACATAGTGAAGTATATAGTGAAGTACATATTGAAGTATATAGTGAAGTACATAGTGAAGAACATAGTGAAGTACATAGTGAAGTACATAGTGAAGTGCATAGTGAAGTGCATAGTGAAGTATAGTGAAGTACATAGTGAAGTACATAGTTAAGAACATAGTGAAGAACATAGTGAAGTACATAGTGAAGTACATAGTGAAGAACATAGTGAAGTATATAGTGAAGTACATATTGAAGTATATAGTGAAGTACATAGTGAAGAACATAGTGAAGTACATAGTGAAGTACATAGTTAAGAACATAGTGAAGAACATAGTGAAGTACATAGTGAAGTACATAGTGAAGAACATAGTGAAGAACATAGTTAAGAACATAGTGAAGTACATAGTGAAGTACATAGTGAATAACATAGTGAAGTACATAGTGAAGAACATAGTGAAGTACATAGTGAAGAACATAGTGAAGTACATAGTGAAGAACATAGTTGTTGTTGTTGTTGTTGTTTTTTCATTGCTTTGGTGTTACAAAGCCCATGAGGTCATGATATGTCTTTGTGACTAGAATAGTTGTTGTTGTTTCAGAGACCAACCGGCTTCACTCCAGGGAGACTCCTCCTCATCTTCCCCTCCCTCCCCGACGCTCGGCGCCTCCACCGCACAGCTCCACCCTTCAGGCTTCACTCCATAGGCTTCAACATGTCCACTGATGTCGCCGCTTGGCAGCCGTGCGTCTACGAGACTGGGCGAGGACAGGAGACCACCCCCACCCCCATCTCGTCACTCTGATCACTCTGACTCCCCACAAGCAGACCCCCATCACTCCGACTCCCATTTAGCGCCTTTAGCCTGTTTTCTATATCTGCCCAATCAAGCTCCTTTGTTCCAAGGAATCTCCCTGCAGCTTTAGCAATGATCCTGATCCTTTCAGTTCTGCTTTGAGTCTGAGCAGCACAGTTTACAACATCCACCATAAAGAGTACAAAATCCTCTCTATCCACAAACAGGGTATTCTCATTAATTCTGGAACCTGCACACTTGGGACCTCCACTCTTGAAACCTTCACACTTCTTGGGAGCCACGCTGGCCTTTCTCATTTCGCCCTGGCTGGGAGCAGCGCTGGCTCCTCTCTCTGTATTTACTCTAAACTCGTTACTTGGAACTTTCTTGACTGCATCTGCATAGGATATACCTTGAGAGACCTTTATTTTCTGCACCTCAGCAGCTCTTTTGCTAAACCTGCATCCCCCCTAGGCAGAGCTATGTTCTTCCCCACAGTTACAGCACTTCAGTTTTGCTCCCACGTCACACTTCCCATACTCATGATCTCCTGCACATTTACCACACCTTTGCCTCCCTCTACAGACCGCTGCAATATGCCCAAAGCGCTGGCACTGAAAGCAACGCAGGGGCGGCGGAACACATGGCCTGACGCTATAGCACATGTACCCAATGAACACCTTACTAGGCAGGCACCTCCCTTCAAGTGTTACCATTACCGACAAGCTGTCACATCTTACCCCAAACCGGGTCACCTTCAAACGCCTAGCGTCCACCACCGTAACTCCCGTCAAATTCTCCTTAACTTCATCCACAGACGTCGCCGTAGGGACACCTACGATAACTCCTCTGACCGTGTTTCTTTCAGCATTAGACACAAGAATGTCCTTTCCACCCAGACGTTTAGTTCCAATCGCCTTCCGTTGCTGAGCCGCGTCCTTGCACACGACCAGCAGCGAGCCATCTCTAAGGACACTCGCACTCTTGATCACTCCCACAGCTGCAGTTAGGCTCTTTGACAATGCCACTGAATTCCACTCCTTAACGGATGCACTATCCTGTGCAAGCTTTATGATCACCTTACAGTCTCTGCTCTCACCCCGGATATCAATAGCTTCAGCCTCATCCTGCTGCTCATTCCCAGAACCCTCGGACGAGCTAAGGGACTTTTTACGTTTCCGGGCACGTGCAGGCAGAAAAGGCTGCTCCTCCACGCCGTCCAGAACGTCTTCCATCCCCGATCCACTCTCCTCCGCCATCTCCCGTCTCTCCAGACCGGGTGTTGAGCAAGGTCTCCTCACAGTTTTGTACTATAATGGCGGTTGGACATAGTGAAGTACATAGTGAAGTACATAGTGAAGTACATAGTGAAGTACATAGTTAAGAACATAGTGAAGAACATAGTGAAGTACATAGTGAAGAACATAGTGAAGTACATAGTGAAGTACATAGTGAAGTACATAGTGAAGAACATAGTGAAGTACATAGTGAAGCACATAGTGAAGAACATAGTGAATTACATAGTGAAGAACATAGTGAAGAACATAGTGAAGTACATACGCGTCTCGGGGATGTTTGGGGGATGATTAAGCGGATGCATGGGGTTGAGCGCCGTTATGGGACCCCGGTCCTAATACTGAATGGTGTTGAAGCAGTCAGCGACGTTGACAAAGCTGAACTGTTGGCCAGCACCTTTGTGTCGGTGCACAGCTCTGACAATCTCTCACCTGCGGAAAGGCACTACAGGGAGAGTACTTTGGCCCAGAATTCTGAGCTGATTGGGCACCAGCCTTCGACTCAAGATGACCTTGACCTTCCGTTTAGTTTGTTTGAGCTAAGGAGAGCACTTTCTAAGGCGAAACAGACAGCCCCGGGTAAAGATGAGGTGTGCTATGACATGCTCTCTCATTTGACTGATGACACGCTTGGGCTAGTCCTGGGTCTTTTCAACCGTGTTTGGGATTCAGGTTGTGTTCCATCTGCGTGGAAACAGTCTACGGTGGTGCCGGTTCTGAAGCCGGGTAGGCCAGCGTCTGACCCTTCAAGTTATAGGCCGATTGCCTTGACGTCGCAGCTCGGGAAAACGATGGAGCGCATGGTTACCGAGCGGTTGGATTACTTCTTGGAGAGTCAGGGTTTGCTTCCCGCGCACCAGAGTGGTTTCCGTAGGGGCAGGAACACCATGGATTCCGTGTTGTGTTTGGAATCTGATATCCAGCTGGCCAGGGCTCAGAAAGAAAAGGTTATTGCGGTGCTCTTCGATGTGGAGAAGGCGTACGATATGGTTTGGAAGGATGGGCTCCTCATTAAGCTGCGGAAGTGTGGTGTGAAGGGTAAACTGTTTAACTGGGTCCGGAGCTTTCTGTCTGGCCGGCGTATCCAAACCAGAGTGGGCGCTGCTTACTCTGGGGTCTATGGGGTGGAGAATGGGATCCTGCAGGGGAGTGTGTGTAGCCCTATCTTGTTCAATGTTATGATTAAGGACATCTTTGACGACGTGGATGGGTCTGTTGGGAGGAGCCTTTATGCTGACGATGGCGCTCTATGGGTGAGAGGGAGGAATCTCCGGTTTTACGAGGCGAAACTGCAAAGGGCAATACAGCAGGTGGAGCAGTGGACCCTGAAGTGGGGGTTTAAACTGTCCGTACGGAAGTCTCAAGTGATCTGTTTCTTCAATGGGCATAGGGACGTCTCCCTTCGACTGCATGGGTAGGTGCTCGAACAGGTCAGGGATGTGAGGTTCTTGGGGGTCACCTTTGACGAGAGGCTTAGTTGGCGTCAGCACATTGATGAGGTCAGTGGTAAATGCAAAAGGGTGAATAACTTGCTTCGTTGTCTATCCGGCCAGGACTGGGGGGCCAGCAGAAGGTCGCTCCTGGGTATTTATTGGGCCGTCATGAGGGCGGCTATTGATTATGGCTGTATAGCCTACATGTCTGCGGCTGAGACTAACTTAAAGAAGCTTGATGTGGAGCAAGCCCAGGCCTTGCGCATCTGCTGTAGGGCTTTTAGGACCTCCCCTGTCTCGGCGCTGCAGGTTGAGTTGGGGGAATTGCCGTTACGGCTCCGGAGGCTAGAACTTCTGTTGGCTTACTGGGTGAATGTGCAAGGTCATACGAGCTCTCACCCGGTGAGGGACTTTCTCAGGGTTGATGGGGGGCAGAGTGAGGCTGGCGGTATGGTTTTTAGCCAGGTAGGAAATGCGAAGGCGCGGCTTGCGGGGGTTGGTGATCTGCGTGTGAGCCCGTCGGTGGCTTTGCCTGCTATAGCTCCGTGGAAGTTTGTCCCGGCTCCTGTTGATGTTAGCTTGCATGGCAAGCTTAGAGGAGTCGCTGGGAGGGCACCGCAGTTTGCCGTTCAAGCGCTCATCGATAAGCACTCAGGTGATGTGTTTATTTATACCGACGGGTCTAGGGATCCTGAGAGTGGGCGTACTGGCGCCGCTTATTTTGTGCCTGACCTGGGGCTGGCGGTCAAGAAGAGGTTGACAGATCGCCTTTCTGTTTTCACGTCGGAACTCATAGCGATACGGTTGGCATTGGAATGGGCGGAATCTGCTTTGCAGTGTTGCGGCATTGTGGTGGCCTCTGACAGCCTTTCTGCATTGCAAAGCATTAAATCTGGGAAATCGGATTGCAGACAGGATGTGTTGAATGGCATCTTCTGTCTGCTGCTCTCCCTGTCCAGGAAGGATGTGAGGGTTTCCTTCTTTTGGGTCCCTGCGCATGTGGGGGTGGATGGTAACGAAATGGCTGATGCACTGGCTAAACGTTCCCTTAGGCGGCCATCAATTGATGTGGCGGTTGAGTTAAGCAAATCTGAAATCAAGCCCGTTATCAAGAGTCATGTGGTCGGCCTTTGGCAGGAATTTTGGAGCCACTGTGTTACTGGACGGCATCTCTATCACGTACAGGGTAGTGTGGGTCCTTGCGAGTCTATGGGCAGGAACGCGTGGGAGGAAAGGGCCTTCGCCCGCATGAGGATTGCCCATACTGGACTCAATTGGTCACTGAGTAGGATAGGCAAACACCCGACCGGTCTGTGTGGTCACTGTCGGGTGCCAGAGACTGTCGAGCATGTGCTGATTTGCTGTGAGGCTTATGATAGAGAAAGGGCCGGGTTGGCCTTGTGGTTTCGGAATAATGGGCGGGAGTTCAATCTGCGGAACGTTCTGGCGATTCGGTCACAGGGTTTGTGTTAGGCTGTGGTTGCTTACTTATGTAGCACAGGGCTGGGTAAACGTTTATAGAGGTGGGGGGTGTTGGAGACTGAGCCGAGGATGAGGAGCAAGAGGATGTTCTAACGCGCTTTGACTTCATGGGCCTAGAAACACCAAAGTGATGGAAGAAGGACTTCTAAAGGATAAAACGACAAAGACGTCCCATGACCTCATGGGCTTTGTAAAACAACAAAGACGTCCCATGACCTCATGGGCTTTGTACTTCCAAAGCACCAAACGTCAAAGAGGGAGAGGAAGATGAAGAAGAGTCTCCCTGGAATAAAGCCGGTTGGTCACTGACACAACAACTATTCTAGTCACAAAGACATATCATGACCTCATGGGCTTTGTAACACCAAAGCAATGGGAGGAGTACTTTTACGGACTACGACAGTCTTGAGGACTACGAAACGTCTGAGGAATAAAGTCTGGCGGTAATGCAACACTCGGATGCCAACCGCCATAAAACAACAACAACAACAACAACAAAACTGGCTACGACAGTCTGAGGAATAAAGTCTGGCGGTAATGCAACAATTGGATGCCAACCGCCATAAAACAACAACAACAACAACAACACAACAACTATTCTAGTCACAAAGACATATCATGACCTCATGGGCTTTGTAACACCAAAGCAATGGGAGGAGTACTTTTACGGACTACGACAGAGTCTGAGGACTACGAAACGTCTGAGGAATAAAGTCTGGCGGTAATGCAACACTCGGATGCCAACCGCCATAAAACAACAACAACAACAACAACAACATAGTGAAGTACATAGTGAAGAACATAGTGAACTACATAGTGAAGAACATAGTGAATAACATAGTGAAGAACATAGTGAAGTACATAGTGAAGTACATAGTGAAGAACATAGTGAACTACATAGTGAAGAACATAGTGAAGTAAAACTGAAGTGCTGTAACTGTGGGGAAGAACATAGCTCTGCCTACGGGGGGTGTAGGTTTACCAAAAGAGCTGCTGAGGTGCATAAAATAAAGGTCTCTCAAGGTATATCCTATGCAGATGCAGTCAAGAAAGTTTCAAGTAACGAGTTTAGAGTAAATACAGATGCAGACACCGCACAACCGCCAAAACGCCAATGGCCACTGCTCTCTCGGAATCCTCTTCTCTGACTGTGTCTCGAGGGTTTCTCTCTAAAATAATCTGTTTTTCACTTGACGCTTGACCAGGCGTGGGCAATTTTTGTCCTCCGAGGGCCATATTTGAATCCAGGCAAGTAGCGGAGGGCCGGCCCGCGATCATTGGTGCGAAAAAAAAAAAAAAAAAAAAAAAAAAAAATATATATATATATATATATATATATATATATATATATATATATATATATATATATATATATATATATACATTTTTTAAAATATCACTTGGCATGTTTGGCGGGCCGGATTATAAAGACAAACGGGCCACATGCAAACGGTTGAGCGCCTTTTTCCTCCGGTTCTTGCGCTAACGTGGTCCTTTTTCAGCTTTGGTTCAGTCCTCGTTCGGTGGCGCACGTCTCGTTTGCGTCAGTGGATTCGTTCGTGAAAGACACGTTCTTCTTCTTGTCGTGTTGTGTGGTTTGTTCTGTTCCTCTAAAGAGCTTCACTTTCAGATCCACAGGAAGAAGGACAATTGTGACGGAGTCTGAAAATGAAGGAAGCACAAAAATAAATGCTTTTTGAAAACTCCATCATCAAATGGTGAAAAAGAGAAACTCCACTGTTTTAGTCCCGATTGTACATTTTAAATCTTTATTCAGTGACGAAACACAACATAATTTCACACAAAAATATTCCTTCAAAGTGATTCTCGGAGGCGGTAGGGCATCAGGCTTTCTTCTGCGGTACAGCCGCCCGGAGGAGCCAGAATATGGAGTAACCGGTGCCTGGAACATAAAAGCACAACTTAAAGTGAAGCAGTTCTTCTCCTTTTGCCTCTGGTCCTCGAGAGAAGACACAAGAGAACATCTGAGCTAAATGCAAAGAAAGTAAAACAGATAAAGAAGGTTGTCGCAGGTTTGATTCCCGAGCCTTTCTGCTGGAGGTGGTGTGTTTCTCCTCAGGTCTGAGTGGGTTTCCTCTGAACTCATGCACCACAGGTAAAACTCCTCTGACGTCTGGACCAAGACCAGCATAAAGATCTGGAACTGGTCCTGGGTCTGCACTGTGACCACTGCTCCTGAGATGCTCCTGAGATGCTCCTGAGATGCTCCTGAGATGCCCCTGAGATGCTCCTGAGATGCTCCTGAGATGCTCCTGAGATGCCCCTGAGATGCTCCTGAGATGCTCCTGAGATGCTCCTGAGATGCTCCTGAGATGCCCCTGAGATGCTCCTGAGATGCTCCTGAGATGCTCCTGAGATGCTCCTGAGATGCTCTTGAGATGCCCCTGAGATGCCCCTGAGATGCTGCTGAGATGCCCCTGAGATGCCCCTGAGATGCCCCTGAGATGCTCCTGAGATGCTCCTGAGATGCTCCTGAGATGCCCCTGAGATGCACCTGAGATGCTCCTGAGATGCCCCTGAGATGCTCCTGAGATGCTCTTGAGATGCTCCTGAGATGCTCCTGAGATGCTCCTGAGATGCTCCTGAGATGCCCCTGAGATGCCCCTGAGATGCCCCTGAGATGCCCCTGAGATGCTCCTGAGATGCTCCTGAGATGCTCCTGAGATGCCCCTGAGATGCCCCTGAGATGCCCCTTAGATGCCCCTGAGATGCCCCTGAGATGCTCTTGAGATGCTCCTGAGATGCTCCTGAGATGCTCCTGAGATGCCCCTGAGATGCTCCTGAGATGCTCCTGAGATGCCCCTGAGATTCCCCTGAGATGCCCCTGAGATGCCCCTGAGATGCCCCTGAGATGCTCCTGAGATGCCCCTGAGATGCTCCTGAGATGCCCCTGAGATGCCCCTGAGATGCCCCTGAGATGCTCCTGAGATGCCACTGAGATGCCCCTGAGATGCCCCTGAGATGCTCCTCAGATGCTCCTGAGATGCCCCTGAGATGCCCCTGAGATGCCCCTGAGATGCTCCTGAGATGCCCCTGAGATGCCCCTGAGATGCCCCTGAAATGCTCCTCAGATGCTCCTGAGATGCCCCTGAGATGCTCCTGAGATGCTCCTCAGATGCTCCTGAGATGCCCCTGAGATGCTCCAGAGATGCTCCTGAGATGCCCCTGAGATGCTCCTGAGATGCCCCTGAGATGCTCCTCAGATGCTCCTGAGATGCCCCTGAGATGCCCCTGAGATGCTCCTGAGATGCCCCTGAGGAGCTCCTAAGATGCTCCTGAGATGCTCCTAAGATGCTCCTGAGATGCCCCTGAGATGCTCCTAAGATGCTCCTAAGATGCTCCTGAGATTCTCCTAAGATGCTCCTGAGATGCCCCTGAGATGCTCCTAAGATGTTCCTGAGATGCTCCAGTGGGTCAAACGCAGAAGACAAATTCCCCTACAAATACAATAAAGTTTGACCTTGACCTTTAATGTGGCTGTTCTGGATCATGTGGGATCGCCCTGGGTTCTCCACATGTCTCAGTCTGAAAGGCTCCCGCTGAGAACGATTGGCAGAAGCGTCACAACAAGCTGAGAAAGAGTTTTCAAGTCTCAAATATCAGAAAACTCATCTTGCAGCGCCAGGTTTAAAACTGTGTCCAGAGGAAACTGACCCAGACATAATCTCGAAGGCTCTGGAGTCGAACCCAGAACCCTTTAGAATGTTTGAACCCTTTAGAATGTTTGAACCCTTTAAAATGTTTGAACGCTTTAGGCTGTTTGAACTCGTTACCTGCCAGTGTGAGGGTCATGGTGATCCGGTACAGCACCACGTCCACTGTCCCTCCTTTAATGTGCACCGGGAGACCGTTATCCTCCTGCAGGGTCAGAACAGGGTCAGAACAAGGTCAGAGCAGGGTCACAACAGGGTCAGAACAGAGGTCAGAACAGGGTCAGAACAAGGTCAGAACAAGGTCAGAGCAGGGTCACAACAGGGTCAGAACAGGGGTCAGAACAGGGTCAGAACAGGGTCAGAACAAGGTCAGAGCAGGGTCACAACAGGGTCAGAACAGGGGTCAGAACAGGGTCAGAACAGGGGTCAGAACAGGGTCAGAACAGGGTCAGAACAAGGTCAGAGCAGGATCAGAGCAGGGTCAGAGCAGGGTCACAACAGGGTCAGAACAGGGTCAGAACAAGGTCAGAACAAGGTCAGAGCAGGGTCAGAACAGGGTCACAACAGGGTCACAACAGGGTCAGAACAGAGTCAGAACAGGGTCAGAACAAGGTCAGAGCAGGGTCAGAGCAGGGTCAGAAGAGGGTCACAACAGGGTCAGAACAGGGTCAGAACAGAGTCAGACCTGGAACAGTTTCTGGGCCTCTGGGACTCGGTTCTTCAGACTTTGAGCCGAGCGACTGAACCCACGACTTAAGAGCACAGGAAGTATCTGTGAGAGAGAAGGAGTACAAGTACTGCGTGAGTACTGCGTGAGTACTTCACCTGCCCCTCCCCCACCAAAAAACAAGTATCTTTATAGCTCCTGGAACTGTCTTTATGAGCAAATGTTTCTTATTGACAACACATTTATCAAAGAGAGGAGCACCCCCTGGAGCAAAGAGTAAGATTACTGTGTATTTGTACTCAAGTAAAAGTACAGTGACATGACTAGTAATGTACTCAATTGTAATATATAAGTGCTGCTGCAATTGTACTTAAGTAAAAGTAAAGTATTTCAGGAAAATACGCCTTAGTTACTTTTAACTTACGATGTTTACAAAACTTGATTAAATAAAGAGTTTTTTTTGCAGAATTAAGTTGTTTTAAACTGTAATGGTTTGTGGGTTTATAAAGCAGAGGGGTCAGAGGTCAGAGGTCAGGGGTCAGGGGTCAATTACATGGGTGAAATTTGACTCAAAAAACATACAATTCCGCCATAAAAATCGATTAAATAACCACAACACAAGGATTTGTAATAAGTTACTTTTCAGCCCTGGTTTTATTACTTTACATTCCTGCTTTTCCATTGGTCAGAGCAGCCGAGGCGAGGGCTGTGATTGGTTGTTGGAGCTGTCAATCAACACCAGACCCTGCGTGACCTTCAACAAGTTCAAATGATATGACCTACATTTGGATTGTCAAGGCTTTACTCTGTCAGTGTAGTAGTAGTAGTAGTAGTACTGGTAGTAGTACTGGTAGTAGTACTGGTAGAAGTAGTAGTAGTAGTAGTAGTAGTTCTGTCTGCAGTACTTGAGAGTCATGTGTTTGTGTTTTTGAGCTGAGGCTAAAAACAGAACAAACATCACCTCAAACAACCTCCAACAGTTTATATCAAACAAAGACTAGACCAGGTTTTAGACCTGGTTTAGTCCTGTTTTAGTCCTGGTTTATTCCTGGTTTAGACCTGGTTTAATCCTGGTTTAGACCTGGTTTAGTCCTGGTTTAGACCTGGTTTAATCCTGGTTTAGACCTGGTTTAGACCTGGTTTAGTCCTGGTTCAGTCCTGGTTTAGTCCTAGTTTAGTCCTAGTTTAGTCCTGGTTTAGTCCTGGTTAAGCCCTGGTTTAGTCCTGGTCGAGTCCTGGTTTAGTCCTGGTTTAGTCTTGGTTTAGACCTGGTTCAGTCCTGGTTTAATCCTGGTTTAGCCCTGGTTAAGCCCTAGTTTAGTCCTGGTTTAGTCCTGGTTTAGTCCTGTTAAGTCCTGGTTTAGTCCTGGTTTAGTCCAACATGTTGTTTTAGGTTCAGTCAAGGTTGTGTCCTGGTTTAGTCCTGGTTTAGTCTTGGTTTAGACCTGGTTCAGTCCTGGTTTAATCCTGGTTTAGCCCTGGTTAAGCCCTAGTTTAGTCCTGGTTTAGTCCTGGTTTAGTCCTGTTAAGTCCTGGTTTAGTCCTGGTTTAGTCCAACATGTTGTTTTAGGTTCAGTCAAGGTTGTGTCCTGGTTTAGTCCTGGTTTAGTCCTGTTAAGTCCTGGTTTAGTCCCAGTTTAATCCTGGTTAAGCCCTGGTTTAGTCCTGTTAAATCCTGGTTTAGTCCCGGTTTAATCCTGGTTTAGTCTTGGTTTAGTCTTGGTTTAGCCCTGGTTTAGTCCTGGTTAAGACCTGGTTTAATCCTGGTTAAACCCTGGTTTAGTCCTGGTTTAGTCCTGGTTTAGTCCTGGTTTTGTCCTGGTTTAGTCCTGGATTAATCCAGGTTTAGTCCTGGTTTAGACCTGGTTTAGACCTGGTTTAGTCCTGGTTTAGTCCAAAATGTCGCTTTAGGTTCAGTCAAGGTTGTGTCCTGGTTTGGCACTTGTTGCTGTTCTGTTTTAGTCCCTGATTTAGGCCAGACTTAATCCTGGTTTAGTCCTAATTCTGTCCTGGTTTAGTCCTGTTTTAGTCTTATTTTAGTCTGTCCTGTTTTAGTCCCTGATTTAGGCCAGACTTAATCCTGGTTTAGTCCTAATTCTGTCCTGGTTTAGTCCTGTTTTAGTCTTATTTTTGTCTGGGTTTAGTCCAGTTTTATTCCGATTTAATGGTATTTCTTACCCGGAGGCGGTTCATGTCGACTCTCAGGACTCAGACTTCGCCTGGACTAAACCTGGACTTGGGCCAGACTTGCACCTGATATAGTCCTGGTCTGGACCCGAGCCAGAGCCAGACGTGACACAGGAAGTGGCTCCTGAACCTTTCAAAATAATACTACAAAAACACACTGAACACAGACCACACAACTGACACACACACACACACACACACAACTGACACACACCACACAACTGACACACACAACTGACACACACCACACAACTGACACACACCACACAACTGACACACACCACACAACTGACACTGACAACACAACTGACACACACCACACAACTGACACAACTGACACACACCACACAACTGACACACACCACACAACTGACACACACCACACACACCGCACAACTGACACACATACACACACCACACAACTGACACAACTGACACACACCACACAACTGACACACCACACAACTGACACTGACAACACAACTGACACACACCACACAACTGACACAACTGACACACACCACACAACTGACACACACACAACTGACACACCACACAACTGACATACACACAACTGACACACCACACAACTGACACACACCAAACAACTGACACAAACCACACAACTGACACACGCACAACTGACACACACACAACTGACACACACACAACTGACACACCACACAACTGACACACACCACACAACAGACACTCGCACAACTGACACACCACACAACTGACACACACACAACTGACACACCACACAACTGACACACACCACACAACTGACACACACCACACAACTGACACACACACAACTGACACACCACACAACTGACATACACACAACTGACACACCACACAACTGACACACACCACACAACTGACACAAACCACACAACTGACACACACACAACTGACACACCACACAACTGACATACACACAACTGACACACCACACAACTGACACACACCACACAACTGACACAAACCACACAACTGACACACGCACAACTGACACACACACAACTGACACACACACAACTGACACACCACACAACTGACACACACCACACAACAGACACTCGCACAACTGACACACCACACAACTGACACACACGAACTGACACACCACACAACTGACACATATTAATAATAACAGTAAAGTTCAGATTGTTTTATTGCAGGAGATATTTTTACTGCTTTGAAATAGATATTTGAAATACTACAAGAGTTATACATATGTGTCAGTTTCACCGAGGCCGACATGTACTGGCATTAAGGCTGCTTAATGCCGGTACATGTCGGCCTCGGTGAAACTGAGATAAACCCCAACATTTTTTTTTTTTTTCAAACGTGTGATTTTCGTTTTTTTGCAGAATGTGCTAGTTGAAGTTATGAATAAGCCCCGGTGTGCTTCAGATAACACTATTGGTTGTCTTAAACATATACATTAAGCTGTTAAAAATGTGGAGTTTTGGGGTCTTTTTCCTGCTCTCCTGGGGGGCGTCACCTTTTTCTAGCCAACGTATTGTTTACATTTTCCACCAATCAGCTGTGATCCGCATGGCAGCTGCGTGCTCTCCGTGTTTTCCTCTCATTCCTCCAGACCGTCTGCAGAGCACAGTCTGCAGAGCTTACATTTCCTGGACTACATTGCAACGGAACTGTTTACTCAGGTATACTTTTACTTTACTACTAAATTATTGCTTTAACGCTGTGTTTTAAGGCGGACTCGTGATCACTTTAGAATCTTACTTGTCTGCTCCGGTGGAGCTAATGCTAAGCTAACATGTTGCTTCAGTGCACTCTGCAATACGGGCTTAATGTGACTACTTGCTGTTATCACCATGTTATCGGGTTATTTTTCGGCGTGGGTTGGCCCGTGGGTTGTGTGGGTCGTGCTTTGTGTGTGTTTATGGTGGACTAAACCGGCTGTTAGCCCCACAGCCCGGAGCTAAACGTAGCTATTCGGAGCTAAGTTGTATGCTAAACTTTGCTATGTTATCGTGTTATTTTTCGGCGTTTTGTCTGTACAAATTATATACTTATGTAGTATTTCTTGACCCGTGGGTTGTGTGGGTTGTGCTTTGTGTGTGTTTTATGGTGTTTTGTGTTAGTTTTAGAAAATAAAAAAACTATAAATAGAAAAAAACTACAACTCCCGATACCACTTCTGGTCACGTGGCTTACGTACGTCGCACGTCATGCACGCACTGCGTCACTCGAACCAATCACGTGCTTGCCTGGCCATTATCAGCTTCCTGTGTGTCTCTGTGCACAGTGTTGGGAAAGACAACAGGACGGCTGAACCAGGTAAGCTTTGCGACTAAAACACCCGCTTTTAATCACTTTAATGTGCGCCGGTTTTAAACTCGAATGTATGTTTATGCTTTGGTGTGCTGTTCTGCAAGTGTTTTGCTTTTACGAGCCGTGTCGGTGTAATCCCTCATTCGTCCAGGCGTGTTCCATAGTAGAAAAAGCTTCAGTTGTAGTCATCTGGACTCAGTTAGAAAAAATAGACATTTCGACTCTCATCCAAGAGTCATTGTCAATAAAAGAATTTAGGTCGAGAACTCCGATATTTATCCTATTCTGTGGTAAGTCCAGCCCATTGGGCGGAGCCTTCCTGAAGAGGAAAGAGTTGTTTGTTTCAACAGAAACTCCCCCCTTGTATCTACCGAGCTAGCCTATTCAGAATTTTAATGGGCTATTAGAATCCTCTTTGTCTTTGTGAGACCCTGGCTCAACCACCCTGAGTACCTGATTAGCATCTAAATGTCCTGGTCCTGGTCCTCTACCTTTCCAGGGGTTCAGTATACCATTATAGATACCAGGAAGATTGAATCTTAGCCCTCCATTTCTGTCTTTCTTTTTTAACAAAAATAGCTTCCTTGACTCCTCTTTCAAACCATCTTTTCTCCCTACTTAAAATCTTCACCTCACCGTCTTCAAACGAGTGATTAGAGGCTTCAAGATGGAGATGCACAGCACTCTGAGGTCCTGAACTTGTATTTCTTCTGTGCTGATAGAGCCTCTTGTGTAGAGGCTGTTTTGTCTCACCTATGTACCGTTCTTTACAGCTTTCTTCACTGCATTGGATCGAATAAACTACATTGCTCTGTTTTTGAGTCGGCAACTTGTCCTTAGGGTGAACCAGTTTTTGTCTTAAAGTGTTTCCTGGTTTAAAATAAACAGGGACAGTTTTTCCGACAGGCCAGAGACATAAGGGATAGAAACACCCTTCCTTCTCTGTTCAGTTTCCCTTTTGTCCTGCTTCTTGGTTCTCTTCACTCTGTTGAGAGCCCAAGCAGGGTAACCACAGGCTGAGAGGGCATTTCGGACATGTTTTTCCTCTTTCTTCTTGCCCTCTGAGCTGGTGGGCACACCTTGAGCTCTGTGTTGTAAGGTTCTGATCACACCCAGCTTGTGCTGTAGTGGGTGGTTGGAGCCAAAGAGCAGATACTGGTCCGTGTGTGTAGGTTTCCTATATACTTCTATTTGGAGTTTCCCGTCCTCTCCTCTGATCGTGGAACAATCAAGAAAGGCCAAGCGATTCTCCTTAGCGTCTTCTCTTGTAAACCTAATATGTGGGTCCACAGCATTGATGTGCTCAGAGAAGGTTTCCATCTCTTGTTTCTTGATTGTTACAAAAGTATCATCGACATAGCGGAGCCACAGCTTTGGGGCAATGCCTGAGAAAGAGGCCAGTGCCTTCTTCTCAAAGTGCTCCATGTACAGGTTGGCCACTATGGGAGAGACGGGCGAGCCCATGGCACAGCCATGAATCTGTCTGTAAAATTGTCCCCGGAATTGAAAGTAAGTGGTGTTCAGACAGATGTCCAACAGATTACATATGTGTTCAGGTGTCAGTTTGGTCCTTTCCTGTAGGGTGGTGTCTTCCTGCAGTCTGATCCTCACCGCTGCTACTGCATCAGAGGTCGGGATGCAGGTGAACAGGGACACAACATCATATGAAACCATGAGGTCATCTGGGTCCAGTTGGAGATGTTTCACTTTATCCACAAAGTTGTGCGTGTTTTCCACATGATATTCCGAATTCCCCACAAGTGGAGCCAATATAGTTGTTAAATGCTTGGCCACACAAAAAGGATGTTCCACTCAGACCCATAGTGTGCAGCACAGATTCCATCACTTACAATGTGGCCAAGCATTTAACAACTATATTTAATAGAACTTAATTATAATATAACATTAAAGGGTTGAATAGGCTCGGTAGATACAAGGGGGAGTTTCTGTTGAAACAAACAACTCTGTCCTCTTCAGGAAGGCTCTGCCCAATGGGCTGGACTTACCACAGAATAGGATAAATATCAGAGTTCTTCTTTTATTGACAATGACTCTTGGATGAGAGTCGAAACGTCTATTTTTTCTAACGAGTCCAGATGACTACAACTGAAGCCTTTTCTACTTTTACGAGCCGTGTTATCTCAAGTGAGCTAGCTAGCCCCGCTAGCCGAGGGCAGATGTCCCAATATCTCCGCGTTTTGCATCTTAAATACACCGTTAACGTCACAATGTGAACTGTTATCTGTTAAGCGTGTTATTCCCATATTACTGTTAACCCTAATCCTTTTTTCCCCTTTTCAGAATTGGCACCCTGACTGACATAATCAAACACTATGACGAAAATGGAGCAACACCACGGTTGAGGAAGAAGCGCGCACAGCCACATTCACGCAGGTTCATCAGCCATGAAGTGATTCACACCGTTGTGGAGTTTATCAAAAACTATGCAGAAGTCCATTCCATAATGCTACCTGGTCGACATCCTGGCCATAGGGACTGGCATGTGAAGTTGCTCCCAACCCATGTGACTAAGGGCTCTACGTGAAGTCTCCTAAGGAGCTTGGTAAGTGTAAAACATTATTTTGGTGATTTTCATGTTTTAATGATTAGAGTATAATTAACCATAAGCAACATCTGTTTTTCAGGTGAGCCTGCAGTTTGTAAATCAAGCTTCAGATCACTGTGGAAACAGCTTCTCCAACACATCAGAAGCTGCAGGCCACGCACAGATCTCTACAACAGAATCTAATGTGCTGTCTTTGGACCCTCACCGCCAGCAAGCAAAGACATCAGGATGCATTACAGCTTTGACTTTGTACTAATAATGGTGCAAATGCAGAATAGCAATTATAGAGACCTATACGTCTTAATCAAATGTCATATGTATTAATCTAATCTCCTTTCTCTCTCTGTCTACTACAGATACACTTTCCGTCCAACCCCCTGCAGCAGGGGCCAAGCTTCACTACACAATGGACATCCACTTCCTCATTGCTGGCCACACCAAATTCTCCCCTGATTGCGGCTTTGGACTTATCAAGCGAGCATACATGAAGACCAGGGTTGACACTTTGGAAGACATCAATGAGGTTAGTTTATATTATTTGACTACTGTAATGTGTAAACATTAGCCTGGCAAAACTTCAGTGCTGCTCTCTGCTTAAGATATGTTTCTTCTGTTCTCATTTTTTTAACATTGTCGCCCTTGTCATCAGGTAGTGGAAAACAGCTCTCCTGAGTCTCACCTCAATATTCCACAGCTTGTTGGAACGGCGGATGGCAAAGTGTTTGTCAAGAACTTCGACTGGCAGAAGCATCTGAGTCCCTTCTTCAGACGGCTTCCAAAGATCAAGAGTTATCAGCACTTCAGGTATTTATATTGAAACTCTCACATTGTGTTAAAAAGTTAATGAGTGTTTTATGTGAAATAGTTAGCCATTTCTTAAATGTCCTGTTATTTGTTTACAGCTTTGATGCCAAGAGACCAGGTGTGGTGCTTGCGAAAAGTCACTGTGAAGCAGAACCAGTGGAATTTCAGCTACTACGCAATTCAGCTGTTCTGCCTTCGGTTGACAATCTCCATGTCCTGGTCCCACCTGGACTGAACTTTGACAGGCAGACCTATCTGCATGAAAAAATCAGGCCTTTCTGTGCTGACGAGGCAAAAGACATCACATGCCCAGCGCCGAGAGTCACAGCACAGAAGAGTGCACAGACGAAGAAGAGGATGAGGATGAGGATGTGATCTCTGATGTAATTAGACTCTGGTGGTGTACATATCATATCTATTATCTCATATCTCATATATTCAAAGCCATGGACCCGTTGCAGTTCGTATACCTGGCCCTGGCATCTGTTTATAAGAGTTCTTCTATTAAGAGTGTTTTTTAAACTTCCTATAAGTTACTGTCCTTTCCCCTGTCCTTTTCTGTATCTACTGCGTTGTAACATTAAAGGCTATCTTATCTTATCTTTTGTTGTTTGTGTTGCACTGAATCACCTGAGAATTATGTTTATCGACAAATGCAATGAACCCTATTCTGATTCTTTGATTCTATTCAGGGCCTTTTGTAATCCAAGTATTTCCATTTTAATATAGTAACTTCTAATTCTGATTCAAGTCCAGTTACCATCAATAACAACACTCCTCTTGAGTCTTCAGTGACAGCTGTAGGGGAAGGTGGTGTCAGTGTGACAGGGGGGAGGGCTTATCTCAATGAGATGCAAATGAGCCCCCCTGTGACTCTGGGCTCACTCCGGTGAGAAACTTTGAACCCCGTTTTCTCAGTGAATGGGTTTGAGAGTTGTATACATTCAAATGACCACAACTTATTCAAATATTATCAGATCTACATGAGTGAGACATCATTGGAAAGCTTTGAATTCACACTTTCGGAATCTGTGAATACTCAAAATGTCTCCGGGTAGACATGTAACTGGTTTAGCCACGGTCAGACACATATTATTATTATGATTATACATTATACTTATGCCACAATGTCGTGGGGTGCGTCTGGGAGGAAGCGTCTGGGGTGCTCCGACTTAGAAAAAGCTTGTGACAAATTGATTCATACTTTTGGATAAATTCCAAACGTTGCTTCTGTCATTTCACTGATTTATCTCATTCACAAAATGTCACTGTTTGGAACAGCAGACGATCTCGCTGTGTGAGGGAAAGGTTTTGCAGGTCTTTCCTTCCTGCTGCTGTCAGACTTTATAACAAACACTGTTAGTACTGAACACTCGCAATACTGACCTAACCATGTGCAATTCTGTCATATGTGCAATTGCTGTTGGAATTCATGTGCAATTACTGTGCAATTACTGTGAAATTCATGTGCAATCTATGTGCTGTCGTGACACATATTCATGTGCAATAACTGTCGTGATCACATGCAATGGTATTTATGTATTTATTTATTTGTCTATGGGAGTTTTTATTTGTAGGAGATCTTCTACTGAAAGTGTTTTTCAGACTTCCTATAAGTGATCTGTTCTTCTGTATCTACCTCTGTATCTACCTGCGTTGCACCAATGAAATTTCCCCATGTGGGACAATAAAGGAATATCTTATCTCCAAACGTTGCCATGGAGATGTTTGTGGATCAGTGCAACAGACATTTAGTTGGAACGGGCCAAGGAAAACCAACTACTACAGTACTTGTACTATTAATAATCTCATACAACTGTCATACATATTTACAACAGGTTTTATCCACCAATAAATCAGATCAAATGATACAAATCGGTCGCGCTTCATGAGCTGAAACTATAAACACGTGTGTGATGTGTGAAACTGCAGCTGTGTTTGTTCCTCTTTCTCTGGAGCTTCAGAACAAAAATGCACTTTTACTTCTGCCTCTCATTTATAACAAGTTCTGCTGTTACAGATTATTGTGACTTCTGCTGCTGGTAAAGGTAAGACTGTCCTGGTTTAGTCCTGGTTTAGTTCTGGTTTTGTCCTGGTTTAGTTCTGGTTTAGTCCTGGTTTAGTCCTGGTTTAGACCTGGTTTAGTCCTGGTTTAGTCTTGGTTTAGTCTTGGTTTATAACAGTTTTAGTCCTTGTTTAGTCCTGGTTTAGTCCTGGTTTAGACCTGATTTATAACAGT
This sequence comes from Eucyclogobius newberryi, assembly GCF_026437365.1. Classification (NCBI taxonomy): domain Eukaryota; kingdom Metazoa; phylum Chordata; class Actinopteri; order Gobiiformes; family Gobiidae; genus Eucyclogobius; species Eucyclogobius newberryi. Next base: position 19,374,782 of record NW_027315724.1, read on the forward strand.
TTTAGTCCTGGTTTAGTCCTGGTTTAGTCCTGGTTTAGTCCTGGTTTAGTCTTGGTTTATAACAGTTTTAGTCCTGGTTTAGTCCTGGTTTATTACAGTTTTAGTCCTGGTTTAATCCTGGTTTAGTCCTGGTTTAGTCCTGGTTTATTACAGTTTGAGTCCTGGTTTAGTCCTGGTTTAGTCCTGGTTTAGTCTTGGTTTAGTCCTGGTTTAGTCCTGGTTTAGTTATGGTTTAGTCCTGGTTTAGTCCTGGTTTAGTCTTGGTTTAGTCCTGGTTCAGTCCTGGTTTAGCTCTGGTTTAGTCCTGATTTAGTCCTGATTTAGTCCTGGTTTAGTCCTGGTTTAGTTCTGGTTTAGTCTTGGTTTAGTCCTGGTTTAGTCCTGGTTTAGTCCTGGTTTAGTCCTGGTTTATTACAGTTTGAGTCCTGGTTTAGTCCTGGTTTAGCTCTGGTTTGGTTCTGGTTTAGTCCTGGTTTAGTCCTGATTTAGTCCTGGTTTAGTCCTGGTTTAGTTCTGGTTTAGTCTTGGTTTAGTCCTGGTTTAGTCCTGGTTTAGCTCTGGTTTGGTTCTGGTTTAGTCCTGGTTTAGTCCTGGTTTAGTCTTGGTTTAGTCCTGGTTTAGTTCTGGTTTAGTTCTGGTTTAGTCCTGGTTTAGTTCTGGTTTAGTCCTGATTTAGTCCTGGTTTAGTTCTGGTTTAGGCAAGAACAATCTTTCTTTTTATAAATAAGTAATTTGCTGGTTTGTAATGGAATATAAACCATGTTAAAAAGAAAATACGTATATTTTACTTTGACTTAAGCACAGATTTGACAGCAGTACTTGATAGTAATTGAGCACATTTTATAGCTGTACTTTTACAAATATAGTACAAATATCCAGGTTATTTATGGGTTATAATAATGTTCTGTATTGGCTCAGATGCTGTGGCTCCCTCTGGTGGCTGCTTTGCTCCTCCACAGCTCCCTCACAGGGGCCCAGTGGGACAAGGACTACAAACATGACAGTTGGGACTACAAAGACGGCGGGCAGGACTACAAAGATGGCGGACAGTGCTGTGGCTGGAAGTGCATGTTGTTCACGCTGCAGTGGCCCGGAAGCTTCTGTCAGGTCTGAGCTGCAAGACTCTGAAAGTGATCGGGATTGTTACTAGTACAAGTACTGAGGGACTACACCAACTACACAAGTACAAGTACTGAGGGACTACACCAACTACACAAGTACAAGTACTGAGGGACTACACCAACTACACAAGTACAAGTACAAGTACTGAGGGACTACACCAACTACACAAGTACAAGTACTGAGGGACTACACCAACTACACAAGTACAAGTACTGAGGGACTACACCGACTACACAAGTACAAGTACTGCAGTATTATTCATGCCCTCCCACTTATGAGAGGGACATTCAAAGTTAATATCGAACATCAAACATTGCATAAGTGTGGGTAAGTTTGTTATCGTATTTTAAGAGTAATTCGGGGCACCAGCCATTGATTCGGCTTTTAACAATTCTATAATCAAATATTTAAGTGCATTAATTTATTAGGCCCGAGCCCCAGCAGGGCGGAGGGCCTATTGCGCCCGCATGTTTGGTACCCCGTCGCCCCTGGCAAGTACAGTGAACTAGCCCATGCCGAAGGCATGGATCATGCATACTTACTCCTGCTATGACAGAAATAGTCAACAATTAGTGAATGGGCGTAGCCCATTCACTAATTGTTGACAACAGCAGCGCCCCGTACGCGAGAATCCATGCCGCAGGCATGGGCCATGCTTGTATCTGCTCAAATCAATGGAAGTCTATGGGGAGTGGGCGGGGCATCCCGACGGAATAGGGAGTGACGAGCGCGTAAGCGCTCGTAATGAGGATTCCACCCCATGGCGGCATCGGGAAGGCTTAGAGCTTTCAAACGATGTATAATTTGTTGTTATAGTGGAAACGGCTATATTGTTTTTGCTAAAAATATTATTATTTTTATTATTAGGCCCGAGCCCCAGCAGGGCGGAGGGCCTATTGCTCCCGCAACGCTGCCGAAGGTAGCGTTGCAACTGTCTGACCAAACATGCGGGCGCCCCTGGCAAGTACAGTGAACTAGCCCATGCCGAAGGCATGGATCATGCATACTTACTCCTGCTATGACAGAAATAGTCAACAATTAGTGAATGGGCGTAGTCCATTCACTAATTGTTGACAACAGCAGCGCGAAGCGCTGCATTCCTCCAAAAACCCTCCTGGCATCGTCCCGTACGCGAGAATCCATGACGCAGGCATGGGCCATGCTTGTATCTGCTCAAATCAATGGAAGTCTATGGGGAGTGGGCAGGGCATCCCGACGGAATAGGGAGTGACGACGCGTAAGCGCTCGTAATGATGATTCCACCCCATGGCGGCATCGGGAAGGCTTAGAGCTTTCAAACGATGTATAATTTGTTGTTATAGTGGAAACGGCTATATTGTTTTTGCTAAAAATATTATTATTAGGCCCGAGCGCCACAAGCTGGCGAGAGGCCTATTAATCTCGTAAGGCCGTGCGAAGCACGGCTGCGAAAGTGCGCACATAGTGCGCACGAAATCGAGCGCGAAGCGCTCGCCCACTTCCAAACACTCACTAACGCACTCCTTTTCTCATGCACGCCCCGTGCATACTAATTAGTAGTAGGAAAATGGAACATTACCGTTGTAAACGGGCGAAGCCCGTGCAAAAGTGCGCACTAAACGAGCACTTTAAATTGAGATGACGACCGCAAAGCGGTCGTCATCCCCATATAAAGCACTCATTTGCGCTAAGTAGCTCACGAATACGTTCCCCATCTCTTGCATGTTCCGTGCATATAAGCATGTAATGCAAAAATTGAACATTATTACTGTATAGAGGGCCAAAAACACAAAGTGGGCGGAGCCCACTCAAAATTAACGAAAGTACCCGTCAGTGACCAGGGACCCACACCATGAGGTAGGAAAGCGCGAGCGCTTTCCGAAAATGTATAGTTTATGATATTTGAAAAATGGGAAACATTGTTTTCGCATCGGAATATTATTCTTTCTTCTTCTTCTTCTTCTTCTCGGGACCAACCCCCCTATTTTTCACCCAGTGAACATTGACGAAAAGTCACAAAAATGTTCACACCTCTAAAAATCGTGCCTCTCTACATTCTGGCTATTTCCCTTTTCTAAAATAAAAAAAATTGGCGCGTCAGCGCCCCCAAATGTACCAAAAATGCATTGAGAGATGGGAAATGATCCAAAAAAAATCTGATCGTAGAATCATGAAATTTGGCGCAGAGGTAGATGGTCCAAGAGAAGTAAAAAATATTATTACGGCAACGCCGTCCGCCCAACCAAATGTCGGCCATATTGCTTCAAAAATGGCTAAACATGACTTTGGATTTTTTCCAAACGTCGTACTTTTACGAACTCCTCCCAGGGCGTTGGCCCTAAAAAGCTGAAATTTGGTGAAAATGCTACTGAGGAGTGGGACATCAAAAGTTATCCAAATTACATTGATACCTCTCACGGTCTCTGTGCGGCGAAGCCGCAAACTGTAGATAGAATTTCAGAAATCTCCCATATTTAAAATTTCTGCCGTTTGCGCAGATAAAGTCCGAATTGCGTCAAATTAGAATCAGTTGTTAAACTCTTTGCCCTAAACCTACTTGAAGTGAAATAAATTCATTTGGCGCCACAGCGCCCCCTACAGATTTTATATGGAGGTTAAATGTTTAGTTTTGCGAAATTATATGAAATTTGACACACAACTCAATTTTAGCATCCCCATCAAAAAAGTCAATGAGACCCATGTCATAATTGTTATGGCGTTGCCGTAACGATGACCGAAACCTTTCATGTTATTCCAATGGGGAAATCGCCAGAACATGTTTACACTTTAGACTTTCACAAACTCCTCCCAGGGCGTTAGCCCTATTAACCTGAAATTTGGTGAGACTCATCTTCAGGGGTGGACCATCAAAAGTTATCCACATTTTCATTCAAAGAGTCACGGTGTCTGTGCGGCAAAGCCGCACATTTTGCCAAGAATTCAAAATAAAATAGCTTTTTGATGGTAAAACAAAGGGGAGAAGATGTGACAGCGTCACAGATTCAGCAGTAGGCGTAATAAAAGGACAATTGGGGCGCGTTAGCGCCCCCTCCTCTTGCGGCGTGGCGGCGGTGTGGCGGCGGCGTGGCGAGGGCCGATCATTGCCGCTTGCGGCTATATTTTTTATTAGGCCCGAGCCCCAGCAGGGCGGAGGGCCTATTGCTCCCGCAACGCTGCCGAAGGCATGGATCATGCATACTTACTCCTGCTATGACAGAAATAGTCAACAATTAGTGAATGGGCGTAGCCCATTCACTAATTGTTGACAACAGCAGCGCGAAGCGCTGCATTCCTCCAAAAACCCTCCTGGCATCGTCCCGTACGCGAGAATCCATGCCGCAGGCATGGGCCATGCTTGTATCTGCTCAAATCAATGGAAGTCTATGGGGAGTGGGCGGGGCATCCCGACGGAATAGGGAGTGACGAGCGCGTAAGCGCTCGTAATGATGATTCCACCCCATGGCGGCATCGGGAAGGCTTAGAGCTTTCAAACGATGTATATTTTGTTGTTATAGTGGAAACGGCTATATTGTTTTTGCTAAAAATATTATTATTATTATTATTTTTCTTGTTCTTCATCGCTTTGAACTCTAATTTGACCCCCTGAACATGCTCAAAAACTCACCAAACTTTGCCCAAAATTCAGAATCGGCGAAAAATTTTGTTTTTTCTGGGCCATTTTTTTTTTCGTTAAAAAATGGCGCGACAGCGCCACCGACAAAAGTCCAAATACATTGCGCCTATGGGAGACGCCCCGAGGTCAACTTTGTCGTAGAGCTACGAAATTCGGAACACACATTCCTCTCGTGAGGACAAAAAAAAAATATTATTGTGGCCACGCCCCCAGATTTACCCTATGGCCGCCATCTTCCATTGAAAATGAAAACACGCTGTGTTAGCCATTTTGTTTACGTCAAACTTTGACGAACTCCTCCTAGGGCGTTTTGCCCACCGACTTCAAAATCGGCGGACGTCCTCTGGACAAGTGGGGCATCTAAAGTTATCCAATTTTTTGAGATACCTTTTACGGTCTGTGTGAGGCGCAGCCGCAAAGTTGGACAACTTATTTTGGAATATTGCAGATCTAAAAATTGCTCCCATTTGATCAAAACAAGTCTGATTAGGACCAAATGTGAATCAGTTGTTAAACTTTCTAGTTTGGACCAGTTTAGGCTGACAAAATTGAAATGGCCGCAATAGCGCCCCCTACAGAGTGACCTTTAAATTAACATTGAAGGTCAAAAATTAGTTTTACCAAAATTGTCTAAACTTTACCCAAAATTCTATTCTGCCGTCCCGATCACAAAAGCCAATCAGACAAATGCCTTAATTTTTACGGCGTAGTCGTAGCGATGACAGAAACATCCCATGTTATCCCTATGGGAAAACCACAAAATCTCTCAAATTACCACATTTTTATGTTTCACACTTTAACGAACTCCTCCTAGTGCGTTTTGCCCACCAACCTCAAAATCGGTGTACGTCCTCTAGACAAGTGGGGCATCTAAAGTTATCCAAATTTTAAGGATAACTTTTACGGTCTCTGTGCGACGGAGCCGCAAACGTTTCCCAGAATTCTGACTATTTGGCCTTCAGAGTAGCCTATAAACAATAGAGTTTTTCCAAATGACATGACATTTTGCACAAAATTCTCAATTGCCATCCCCAAAATAAAAGTATGAGAGCCAAAGTCATATTTTGTACAGCGTAGCCGTAGCGATGACAGAAACATCCCATGTTATCCCTATGGGGAAACCGCAAAATCTCTAAAATGACCACATTTTTACACTTCACACTTTAACAAACTCCTCCTAGGGCGAAAGCCCGATCAAGTTGATATTTGGGGAGAATCATCTACACAAGCGTGGCATCAAAAGTTATCCATATTTTGATTTTAAGTGCTAGGGTCTCTGTGCGGTAGAGCCGCAAATATATGTCACAAATGGGAAAAACGCCAAATCCTTGAAATGTTCACATTTACGCTTCACACTTTAATGAACTCCTCTGTGGGCAATAGCTCGATCAAGCTCATATTTTGGGAAAATAATCTACACAAGCGGAGCATCAAAAGTTATCCATATTTTTATTAAAGTGTCACAGTCTCTGTGCGCTGGAGCTGCACATTTGACCGACATTTGTGTTCATTTGCACTGGTTAAGCACAGCATTGTACATGTACAATGTGTCGCTGTCTTAGTTCTTAGACAATTGCGTTAGCGCCATCTCTGTAAAATGCAGAGAGCAGAGTCGGAAGGCCGGCGGCCCGCGAGGGCCGTTGGATGCCGCTTGCGGCTTTAATTATTATTATTTTTCTTTTTCTTCTGCTTTTTGAGCTCTAATTTGACCCCCTGAACATGCTCAAAAACTCACCAAACTTTGCCCAAAATTCAGAATCGGCGAAAAATTAGATTTTTTCTGGGCCATTTTTTTTTTCGTTAAAAAATGGCGCGACAGCGCCACCGACAAAAGTCAAAATACATTGCGCCTATGGGAGACGCCCCGAGGTCAACTTTGGCGTAAAGCTACGAAATTCGGGACGCGCATTCCTCTCGTGAGGACAAAAAAATATATATTATTGTGGCCACGCCCCCAGACTTACCCTATGGCCGCCATCTTCCTTTGAAAATGAAAACAAGCTGAGTTAGCCATTTTGTTTACGTCAAACTTTGACGAACTCCTCCTAGGGCGTTTTGCCCACCGAATTAAAAATCGGCGGACGTCCTCTGGACAAGTGGGGCATCTAAAGTTATCCAATTTTTTGAGATACCTTTTACGGTCTGTGTGTTGGACAACTTATTTTGGAATATTACAGATCTAAAAATTACTCCCATTTGATCAAAACCAGTCCGATTAGGACCAAATTTGAATCAGTTGTTAAACTTTCTAGTTTGGACCAGTTTAGGCTGACAAAATTGAAATGGCCGCGATAGCGCCCCCTACAGAGTGACCTTTAAATTAACATTGAAGGTCAAAAAGTAGTTTTACCAAAATTGTCTAAACTTTACCCAAAATTCTATTTTGCCGTCCCGATCACAAAAGCCAATCACAAAAATGCCTAAATTTTTACGGCGTAGTCGTAGCGATGACAGAAACCTCCCATGTTATCCCTATGGGAAAACCGCAAAATCTCTCAAATTACCACATTTTTATGTTTTACACTTTAACGAACTCCTCCTAGTGCGTTTTGCCCACCAACCTCAAAATCGGTGTACGTCCTCTAGACAAGTGGGGCATCTAAAGTTATCCAAATTTTAAGGATAACATTTACGGTTTCTGTGCGACGGAGCCGCAAACGTTTCCCAGAATTCTGACTATTTGGCCTTCAGAGTGGCCTAGAAACAATAGAGTTTTTCCAAATGACATGATATTTTGCACTAAATTCTAATTTGCCATCCTGATCATACAAGTATGAGAGCCAAAGTCATATTTTGTACGGCGTAACCGTAGCGATGACAGAAACATCCCATGTTATCCTTATGGGAATATCGCAAAATCTCTAAAATGACCACATTTTTACGCTTCACACTTTAACGAACTCCTCCCAGGGCGATAGCTCGATCAAGTTCATATTTTGGGAAATCATCTACACAAACGGGGCATCAAAAGTTATCCATATTTTGATTTTAAGTGCTACTGTGCCGTGGAGCTGCAAATATACTGTCACAGATGGGAAAAACGCCAAATCCTTGAAATGTTCACATTTGTGACTGACCGTGGCTAAACCAGTTACAAGTTATTCTGAAAGTGTGAATTCAAAGCTTTCCAATGATGTCTCACTCATGTAGATCTGATCATATTTGAGTAAGTTGTGGTCATTTGAATGTATACAACTCTCAAACCCATTCACTGAGAAAACGGGGCTCAAAGTTTTTCATCTGAGTGAGCCCAGAGTCACAGGGGGGGCGGGGCTCATTTGCATCTCATTGAGATAAGCCCTCCCCCCTGTCACACTGACACCACCTTCCCCCTACAGCTGTCACTGAAGACTCAAGAGGAGTGTTGTTATTGATGGTAACTGGACTTGAATCAGAATTAGAAGTTACTATATTAAAATGGAAATACTTGGATTACAAAAGGCCCTAAATGGAATCAAAGAATCAGAATCAGAATCAGAATAGGGTTCATTGCATTTGTCGATAAACATGATTCACAGGTGATTCAGTGCCAGCAATGGTGCACTGAATGATTCAACACAAACAACAAAAGATAAGATAAGATAGCCTTTAATGTTACAACGCAGTAGATACAGGGGGAAAGGACAGTAACTTATAGGAAGTTTAAAAAACACTCTTAATAGAAGAACTCTTATAAACAGATGCCAGGTATACGAACTGCAACGGGTCCATGGCTTTGAATATATGAGATAATCGATATGATATGTACACCACCAGAGTCCAATTACATCAGAGATCACATCCTCATCCTCTTCTTCGTGCACTCTTCTGTGCTGTGACTCTCGGCTCTTGGCATCAAAGCTGTAAACCAATAACAGGACATTTAAGAAATGGCTAACTATTTCACATAAAACACTCATTAACTATTTTTTTAACACAATGTGAGAGTTTCAATCTAAATACCTGAAGTGCTGATAACTCTTGATCTTTGGAAGCCGTCTGAAGAAGGGACTCAGATGCTTCTGCCAGTCCAAGTTCTTGACAAACACTTTGCCATCCGCCGTTCCAACAAGCTGTGGGATATTGAAGTGAGACGTTGGCGGTGAGGGTCCGAAAGACAGCACATTAGATTCTGTTGTAGAGATCTGTGCGTGGCCTGCAGCTTTTGATGTGTGGGAGAAGCTGTTTCCACAGTGATTTGAAGCTTGATGTACAAACTGCAGGCTCACCTGAAAAACAGATGTTACTTATGGTTAATTATACTCTAATCATTAAAACATGAAAATCACCAAAATAATGTTTTACACTTACCACGCTCCTTAGCAGACTTCACGTAGAGACAGGTCATGTCAGTCAGGGTGTCTTTGCCAATTCTGAAAAGGGGGATAAAAGGATTAGGGTTAACAGTAATATGGGAATAACACGCTTCACAGATAACAGTTCACATTGTGACGTTAACGGTGTATTTAAGATGCAAAACGCGGAGATATTGGGACATCTGCCCTCGGCTAGCGGGGCTAGCTAGCTCACTTGAGATAACACGGCTCGTAAAAGCAAAACACTTGCAGAACAGCACACCAAAACATAAACATACACTCGAGTTTAAAACCGGCGCACATTAAAGTGATTAAAAGCGGGTGTTTTAGTCGCAAAGCTTACCTGGTTCAGCCGTCCTGTTGTCTCTCCCAACACTGTGCACAGAGACACACAGGAAGCTGATAATGGCCAGGCAAGGGCGTGATTGGTTCGAGTGACGCAGTGCGTGCGTGACGTGCAACGTACGTAAGCCACGTGACCAAAAGTGGTATCAGGAGTTGTAGTTTTTTTCTCTTCCCTCGCCGAAAAATAACCCGATAACATAGCAAAGTTTAGCTTACAACTTAGCTCCGAATAGCTGCGTTTAGCTCCGGGCTGTGGGGCTAACAGCCGGTTTAGTCCACCATAAACACACACAAAGCACGACCCACACAACCCACGGGCCAACCCACGCCGAAAAATAACCCGATAACATGGTGATAAAAGCAAGTAGTCACATTAAGCCCGTATTGCAGAGTGCACTGAAGCAACATGTTAGCTTAGCATTAGCTCCACCGGAGCAGACAAGTAAGATTCTAAAGTGATCACGAGACCGCCTTAAAACACAGCGTTAAAGCAATAATTTAGTAGTAAAGTAAAAGTGTACCTGAGTAAACAGTTCCGTTGCAATGTAGTCCAGGAAATGTAAGCTCTGCAGACTGTGCTCTGCAGACGGTCTGGAGGAATGAGAGGAAAACACTGAGAGCACGCAGCTGGCCATGCGGATCACAGCTGATTGGTGGAAAATGTAAACAACACGTTGGCTAGAAAAAGGTGACGCCCCCCAGGAGAGCAGGAAAAAGACCCCAAAACTCCACATTTTTAACAGCTTAATGTATATGTTTAAGACAACCAATAGTGTTATCTGAAGCACACCGGGGCTTATTCATAACTTCAACTAGCACATTCTGCAAAAAAATGAAAATCACAAATTTGGGGGAAAAAAAGTAAAATGCTGTTTTTCTCAGTTTCACCGAGGCCGACATGGTCCGACAATTGCGGCGGCGGGGCACATTTACGCTTCACACTTTAACAAACTCCTCCTAGTGCGTTTGGCCCACCGATCTCAAAATCGGTGTACCTCCTCTAGACAAGTGGGGCATCTAAAGTTATTCAAATTTTATGGATAACATTTACGGTCTCTGTGCAGCTGAGCCGCAAACTTTTCGCAGAATTCTGACTATTTGGCCTTCAGAGTGGCCTATAAACAAGAGTTTTTCCAAATGACATGACATTTTGCACACAATTCTCATTTGCCATCCCCAAATTAAAAGTATGGGAGCCAAAGTCATATTTGGTAAAGCGTAGCCATAGCGATGACAGAAACATCCCATGTTATCCCTATGGGGAAACTGCAAAATCTCTAAAATGACCACATTTTTACACTTCACACTTTCACAAACTCCTCCTAGGGCGAAAGCCCGATCGAGTTCATATTTGGGGAGAATCATCTACACAAGCGGGGCATCAAAAGTTATCCATATTTTGATTTTAAGTGCTAGGGTCTCTGTGCGGTAGAGCCGCAAATATATGTCACAAATGGGAAAAACGCCAAATCCTTGAAATGTTCACATTTATGCGTCACACTTTAATGAACTCCTCTGTGGGCAATAGCTCGATCAAGCTCATATTTTGGGAAAATAATCTACACAAGCGGGGCATCAAAAGTTATCCATATTTTTATTCCAAGTGTCACGGTCTCTGTGCGCTGGAGCCGCACATTTGACCGACATTTGTGTTCATTTGCACTGGTTAAGAACAGCATTATACATGTACAATGTGTCGCTGTCTTAGTTCTTAGACAATTGCGTTAGCGCAAACTCTGTAAAATGCAGAGAGCAGAGTCGGAAGGCCGGCGGCCCGCGAGGGCCGTTGGATGCCGCTTGCGGCTTTAATTTTTTTTATTTTTCTTGTTCTTCTTCAGCGCTTTGATCTCTAATTTGACCCCCTGAACATGCTCAAAAACTCACCAAACTTTGCCCAAAATTCAGAATCGGCGAAAAATTAGATTTTTTCTGGGCCATTTTTTTTTCGTTAAAAAATGGCGCGACAGCGCCACCGACAAAAGTCAAAATACATTGCGCCTATGGGAGACGCCCCGAGGTCAACTTTGGCGTAAAGCTACAACTTATTAGTTTTACCAAAATTGTCTAAACTTTACCCAAAATTCTATTTTGCGGTCCCGATCACAAAAGCCAATCACAAAAATGCCTTAATTTTTACGGCGTAGTCGTAGCGATGACAGAAACCTCCCATGTTATCCCTATGGGAAAACCACAAAATCTCTCAAATTACCACATTTTTATGTTTTACACTTTAACGAAGTCCTCCTAGTGCGTTTTGCCCACCGACCTCAAAATCGGTGTACGTCCTCTAGACAAGTGGGGCATCTAAAGTTATCCAAATTTTAAGGATAGCTTTTACGGTCTCTGTGCGACGGAGCCGCAAACGTTTACCAGAATTCTGACTATTTGGCCTTCAGAGTGGCCTATAAACAATATAGTTTTTCCAAATGACATGATATTTTGAACAAAATTCTAATTTGCCATCCTGATCATAAAAGTATGAGAGCCAAAGTCATATTTTGTACGGTGTAACCGTAGCGATGACAGAAACATCCCATGTTATCCTTATGGGAAAATCGCTAAATCGCTCAAATCACCACATTTTTACGCTTCACACTTTAACAAACTCCTCCTAGGGCGATTGTCCGATCAAACTCATATTTGGGGAATATCATCTACACAAGCGGGGCATCAAAAATTAGTCATATTTTGATTTTAAGTGGTACGGTCTCTGTGCCGTGCAGCTGCAAATATACTGTCACAAATGGGAAAAACGCCAAATCTTTGAAATGTTCACATTTACGCTTCACACTTTAACAAACTCCTCCGTGGGCAATAGTCCGATCAAGCTTTACTTTGGGAAATATCATCTACACAAGAGGGGCATCAAAAGTTATCCATATTTATATTCAGAGTGCTGCGGTCTCCGTGCGGCGGAGCAGGAAATTTGACTGACACTTGTGTTGATTTGCACTGGATTGGCCATGTCCAATGTGTCCCCGTCTGTCAAGTTCTTTTCTAATTCACACACAATAAGGGCGCCATCTTTATCAAGTCGAAAGCACAGAGTCGGAAGGCCGGCGGCCCGCGAGGGCCGTTGGATGCCGCTTGCGGCTTTAATTCTTTCTTCTTCTTCTTCTTCTTCTCGGGACCAACCCCCCTATTTTTCACCCAGTGAACATTGACGAAAAGTCACAAAAATGTTCACACCTCTAAAAATCGTGCCTCTCTACATTCTGGCTATTTCCCTTTTCTAAAATAAAAAAAATTGGCGCGTCAGCGCCCCCAAATGTACCAAAAATGCATTGAGAGATGGGAAATGACCCAAAAAAAATCTGATCGTAGAATCATGAAATTTGGCGCAGAGGTAGATGGTGACAAGAGAAGTAAAAAATATTATTACGGCAACGCCGTCCGCCCAACCAAATGTCGGCCATATTGCTTCAAAAATGGCTAAACATGACTTCGGAGTTTTTCCAAACGTCGTACTTTTACGAACTCCTCCCAGGGCGTTGGCCCTAAAAAGCTGAAATTTGGTGAAAATGCTACTGAGGAGTGGGACATCAAAAGTTATCCAAATTACATTGATACCTCTCACGGTTCTAGCTAGAATTTCAGAAATCGCCCATATTTAAAATTTCTGCCGTTTGCGCAGATAAAGTCCGAATTGCGTCAAATTAGAATCAGTTGTTAAACTCTTTGCCCTAAACCTACTTGAAGTGAAATAAATTCATTTGGCGCCACAGCGCCCCCTACAGATTTTATATGGAGGTTAAATGTTTAGTTTTGCGAAATTATATGAAATTTGACACACAACTCAATTTTAGCATCCCCATCAAAAAAGTCAATGAGACCCATGTCATAATTGTTATGGCGTTGCCGTAACGATGACCGAAACCTTTCATGTTATTCCAATGGGGAAATCGCCAGAACATGTTTACACTTTAGACTTTCACAAACTCCTCCCAGGGCGTCAGCCCTATTAACCTGAAATTTGGTGAGACTCATCTTCAGGGGTGGACCATCAAAAGTTATCCACATTTTCATTCAAAGAGTCACGGTGTCTGTGCGGCAAAGCCGCACATTTTGCCAAGAATTCAAAATAAAATAGCTTTTTGATGGTAAAACAAAGGGGAGAAGATGTGACAGCGTCACAGATTCAGCAGTAGGCGTAATAAAAGGACAATTGGGGCGCGTTAGCGCCCCCTCCTCTTGCGGCGTGGCGGCGGTGTGGCGGCGGCGTGGCGAGGGCCGATCATTGCCGCTTGCGGCTATATTTAGGCCCGAGCCCCAGCAGGGCGGAGGGCCTATTGCTCCCGCAACGCTGCCGAAGGCAGCGTTGCAACTGTCTGACCAAACATGCGGGCGCAGCCCGCATGTTTGGTACCCCGTCGCCCCTGGCAAGTACAGTGAACTAGCCCATGCCGAAGGCATGGATCATGCATACTTACTCCTGCTATGACAGAAATAGTCAACAATTAGTGAATGGGCGTAGCCCATTCACTAATTGTTGACAACAGCAGCGCGAAGCGCTACATTCCTCCAAAAACCCTCCTGGCATCGTCCCGTACGCGAGAGTCCATGCCACAGGCATGGGCCATGCTTGTATCTGCTCAAATCAATGGAAGTCTATGGGGAGTGGGCGGGGCATCCCGACAGAATAGGGAGTGACGAGCGCGTAAGCGCTCGTAATGATGATTCCACCCCATGACGGCATCGGGAAGGCTTAGAGCTTTCAAACGATGTATAATTTGTTGTTATAGTGGAAACGGCTATATTGTTTTTGCTAAAAATATTATTATTTTTATTATTTTTCTTGTTCTTCTGCTTTTTGAGCTCTAATTTGACCCCCTGAACATGCTCAAAAACTCACCAAACTTTACCCAAAATTCAAAATCGGCGAAAAATTTTGTTTTTTCTGGGCCATTTTTTTTTTTGTTAAAAAATGGCGCGACAGCGCCACCGACAAAAGTAAAAATACATTGCGCCTATGGGAGACGCCCCGAGGTCAACTTTGGCGTAAAGCTACGAAATTCGGGACACGCATTCCTCTCGTGAGGACAAAAAAAAAATATCATTGTGGCCACGCCCCCAGACTTACCCTATGCCCGCAGTCTTCCTTTGAAAATGAAAACACACTGTGTTAGCCATTTTGTTCACGTCAAACTTTGACGAACTCCTCCTAGGGCGTTTTGCCCACCGACTTCAAAATCGGCGGACGTCCTCTGGACAAGTGGGGCATCTAAAGTTATTCAATTTTTTGAGATACCTTTAACGGTCTGTGTGCGGCGCAGCCGCAAAGTTGGACAACTTATTTTGGAATATTGCAGATCTAAAAATTGTTCCCATTTGATCAAAACAAGTCCGATTAGGACCAAATTTGAATCAGTTGTTCAACTTTCTAGTTTGGACCAGTTTATGATGACAAAATTTAAATGGGCGCGATAGCGCCCCCTACAGAGTGACCTTTAAATTAACATTGAAGGTCAAAAATTTGTTCTACCAAAATTTTCTAAACTTTACCCAAAATTCTATTTTGGCGTCCCGATCAAAAAAGCCAATCAGACAAATGCCTTCATTTTTACGGCGTAGTCGTAACGATGACATAAACCTCCCATGTTATCCCTATGGGAAAACCGCTAAATCTCTCGAATATCCACATTTTTCTGTTTCACACTTTAACGAATTCCTCCTAGTGCGTTTTGCCCACCGACCTCAAAATCGGTGTACGTCCTCTAGACAAGTGGGGCATCTAAAGTTATGCAAATTTTAAGGATAGCTTTTACGGTCTCTGTGCGACGGAGCCGCAAACGTTTCCCAGAATTCTGACTATTTGGCCTTCAGAGTGGCCTATAAACAGTAGAGTTTTTCCAAATGACATTATATTTTGCACAAAATTCTAATTTGCCATCTTGATCATAAAGTATGAGAGCCAAAGTCATATTTTGTACGGCGTAGCCGTAGCGATGACAGAAACATCCCATGTTATCCCTATGGGGAAACCGCAAAATCTCTAAAATGACCACATTTTTACACTTCACACTTTAACAAACTCCTCCTAGGGCGAAAGCCCGATCAAGTTGATATTTGGGGAGAATCATCTACACAAGCGTGGCATCAAAAGTTATCCATATTTTGATTTTAAGTGCTAGGGTCTCTGTGCGGTAGAGCCGCAAATATATGTCACAAATGGGAAAAACGCCAAATCCTTGAAATGTTCACATTTACGCTTCACACTTTAATGAACTCCTCTGTGGGCAATAGCTCGATCAAGCTCATATTTTGGGAAAATAATCTACACAAGCGGAGCATCAAAAGTTATCCATATTTTTATTAAAGTGTCACAGTCTCTGTGCGCTGGAGCTGCACATTTGACCGACATTTGTGTTCATTTGCACTGGTTAAGCACAGCATTGTACATGTACAATGTGTCGCTGTCTTAGTTCTTAGACAATTGCGTTAGCGCCATCTCTGTAAAATGCAGAGAGCAGAGTCGGAAGGCCGGCGGCCCGCGAGGGCCGTTGGATGCCGCTTGCGGCTTTAATTATTATTATTTTTCTTTTTCTTCTGCTTTTTGAGCTCTAATTTGACCCCCTGAACATGCTCAAAAACTCACCAAACTTTGCCCAAAATTCAGAATCGGCGAAAAATTAGATTTTTTCTGGGCCATTTTTTTTTTCGTTAAAAAATGGCGCGACAGCGCCACCGACAAAAGTCAAAATACATTGCGCCTATGGGAGACGCCCCGAGGTCAACTTTGGCGTAAAGCTACGAAATTCGGGACGCGCATTCCTCTCGTGAGGACAAAAAAATATATATTATTGTGGCCACGCCCCCAGACTTACCCTATGGCCGCCATCTTCCTTTGAAAATGAAAACAAGCTGAGTTAGCCATTTTGTTTACGTCAAACTTTGACGAACTCCTCCTAGGGCGTTTTGCCCACCGAATTAAAAATCGGCGGACGTCCTCTGGACAAGTGGGGCATCTAAAGTTATCCAATTTTTTGAGATACCTTTTACGGTCTGTGTGTTGGACAACTTATTTTGGAATATTACAGATCTAAAAATTACTCCCATTTGATCAAAACCAGTCCGATTAGGACCAAATTTGAATCAGTTGTTAAACTTTCTAGTTTGGACCAGTTTAGGCTGACAAAATTGAAATGGCCGCGATAGCGCCCCCTACAGAGTGACCTTTAAATTAACATTGAAGGTCAAAAAGTAGTTTTACCAAAATTGTCTAAACTTTACCCAAAATTCTATTTTGCCGTCCCGATCACAAAAGCCAATCACAAAAATGCCTAAATTTTTACGGCGTAGTCGTAGCGATGACAGAAACCTCCCATGTTATCCCTATGGGAAAACCGCAAAATCTCTCAAATTACCACATTTTTATGTTTTACACTTTAACGAACTCCTCCTAGTGCGTTTTGCCCACCAACCTCAAAATCGGTGTACGTCCTCTAGACAAGTGGGGCATCTAAAGTTATCCAAATTTTAAGGATAACATTTACGGTTTCTGTGCGACGGAGCCGCAAACGTTTCCCAGAATTCTGACTATTTGGCCTTCAGAGTGGCCTAGAAACAATAGAGTTTTTCCAAATGACATGATATTTTGCACTAAATTCTAATTTGCCATCCTGATCATACAAGTATGAGAGCCAAAGTCATATTTTGTACGGCGTAACCGTAGCGATGACAGAAACATCCCATGTTATCCTTATGGGAATATCGCAAAATCTCTAAAATGACCACATTTTTACGCTTCACACTTTAACGAACTCCTCCCAGGGCGATAGCTCGATCAAGTTCATATTTTGGGAAATCATCTACACAAACGGGGCATCAAAAGTTATCCATATTTTGATTTTAAGTGCTACTGTGCCGTGGAGCTGCAAATATACTGTCACAGATGGGAAAAACGCCAAATCCTTGAAATGTTCACATTTGTGACTGACCGTGGCTAAACCAGTTACAAGTTATTCTGAAAGTGTGAATTCAAAGCTTTCCAATGATGTCTCACTCATGTAGATCTGATCATATTTGAGTAAGTTGTGGTCATTTGAATGTATACAACTCTCAAACCCATTCACTGAGAAAACGGGGCTCAAAGTTTTTCATCTGAGTGAGCCCAGAGTCACAGGGGGGGCGGGGCTCATTTGCATCTCATTGAGATAAGCCCTCCCCCCTGTCACACTGACACCACCTTCCCCCTACAGCTGTCACTGAAGACTCAAGAGGAGTGTTGTTATTGATGGTAACTGGACTTGAATCAGAATTAGAAGTTACTATATTAAAATGGAAATACTTGGATTACAAAAGGCCCTAAATGGAATCAAAGAATCAGAATCAGAATCAGAATAGGGTTCATTGCATTTGTCGATAAACATGATTCACAGGTGATTCAGTGCCAGCAATGGTGCACTGAATGATTCAACACAAACAACAAAAGATAAGATAAGATAGCCTTTAATGTTACAACGCAGTAGATACAGGGGGAAAGGACAGTAACTTATAGGAAGTTTAAAAAACACTCTTAATAGAAGAACTCTTATAAACAGATGCCAGGTATACGAACTGCAACGGGTCCATGGCTTTGAATATATGAGATAATCGATATGATATGTACACCACCAGAGTCCAATTACATCAGAGATCACATCCTCATCCTCTTCTTCGTGCACTCTTCTGTGCTGTGACTCTCGGCTCTTGGCATCAAAGCTGTAAACCAATAACAGGACATTTAAGAAATGGCTAACTATTTCACATAAAACACTCATTAACTATTTTTTTAACACAATGTGAGAGTTTCAATCTAAATACCTGAAGTGCTGATAACTCTTGATCTTTGGAAGCCGTCTGAAGAAGGGACTCAGATGCTTCTGCCAGTCCAAGTTCTTGACAAACACTTTGCCATCCGCCGTTCCAACAAGCTGTGGGATATTGAAGTGAGACGTTGGCGGTGAGGGTCCGAAAGACAGCACATTAGATTCTGTTGTAGAGATCTGTGCGTGGCCTGCAGCTTTTGATGTGTGGGAGAAGCTGTTTCCACAGTGATTTGAAGCTTGATGTACAAACTGCAGGCTCACCTGAAAAACAGATGTTACTTATGGTTAATTATACTCTAATCATTAAAACATGAAAATCACCAAAATAATGTTTTACACTTACCACGCTCCTTAGCAGACTTCACGTAGAGACAGGTCATGTCAGTCAGGGTGTCTTTGCCAATTCTGAAAAGGGGGATAAAAGGATTAGGGTTAACAGTAATATGGGAATAACACGCTTCACAGATAACAGTTCACATTGTGACGTTAACGGTGTATTTAAGATGCAAAACGCGGAGATATTGGGACATCTGCCCTCGGCTAGCGGGGCTAGCTAGCTCACTTGAGATAACACGGCTCGTAAAAGCAAAACACTTGCAGAACAGCACACCAAAACATAAACATACACTCGAGTTTAAAACCGGCGCACATTAAAGTGATTAAAAGCGGGTGTTTTAGTCGCAAAGCTTACCTGGTTCAGCCGTCCTGTTGTCTCTCCCAACACTGTGCACAGAGACACACAGGAAGCTGATAATGGCCAGGCAAGGGCGTGATTGGTTCGAGTGACGCAGTGCGTGCGTGACGTGCAACGTACGTAAGCCACGTGACCAAAAGTGGTATCAGGAGTTGTAGTTTTTTTCTCTTCCCTCGCCGAAAAATAACCCGATAACATAGCAAAGTTTAGCTTACAACTTAGCTCCGAATAGCTGCGTTTAGCTCCGGGCTGTGGGGCTAACAGCCGGTTTAGTCCACCATAAACACACACAAAGCACGACCCACACAACCCACGGGCCAACCCACGCCGAAAAATAACCCGATAACATGGTGATAAAAGCAAGTAGTCACATTAAGCCCGTATTGCAGAGTGCACTGAAGCAACATGTTAGCTTAGCATTAGCTCCACCGGAGCAGACAAGTAAGATTCTAAAGTGATCACGAGACCGCCTTAAAACACAGCGTTAAAGCAATAATTTAGTAGTAAAGTAAAAGTGTACCTGAGTAAACAGTTCCGTTGCAATGTAGTCCAGGAAATGTAAGCTCTGCAGACTGTGCTCTGCAGACGGTCTGGAGGAATGAGAGGAAAACACTGAGAGCACGCAGCTGGCCATGCGGATCACAGCTGATTGGTGGAAAATGTAAACAACACGTTGGCTAGAAAAAGGTGACGCCCCCCAGGAGAGCAGGAAAAAGACCCCAAAACTCCACATTTTTAACAGCTTAATGTATATGTTTAAGACAACCAATAGTGTTATCTGAAGCACACCGGGGCTTATTCATAACTTCAACTAGCACATTCTGCAAAAAAATGAAAATCACAAATTTGGGGGAAAAAAAGTAAAATGCTGTTTTTCTCAGTTTCACCGAGGCCGACATGGTCCGACAATTGCGGCGGCGGGGCACATTTACGCTTCACACTTTAACAAACTCCTCCTAGTGCGTTTGGCCCACCGATCTCAAAATCGGTGTACCTCCTCTAGACAAGTGGGGCATCTAAAGTTATTCAAATTTTATGGATAACATTTACGGTCTCTGTGCAGCTGAGCCGCAAACTTTTCGCAGAATTCTGACTATTTGGCCTTCAGAGTGGCCTATAAACAAGAGTTTTTCCAAATGACATGACATTTTGCACACAATTCTCATTTGCCATCCCCAAATTAAAAGTATGGGAGCCAAAGTCATATTTGGTAAAGCGTAGCCATAGCGATGACAGAAACATCCCATGTTATCCCTATGGGGAAACTGCAAAATCTCTAAAATGACCACATTTTTACACTTCACACTTTCACAAACTCCTCCTAGGGCGAAAGCCCGATCGAGTTCATATTTGGGGAGAATCATCTACACAAGCGGGGCATCAAAAGTTATCCATATTTTGATTTTAAGTGCTAGGGTCTCTGTGCGGTAGAGCCGCAAATATATGTCACAAATGGGAAAAACGCCAAATCCTTGAAATGTTCACATTTATGCGTCACACTTTAATGAACTCCTCTGTGGGCAATAGCTCGATCAAGCTCATATTTTGGGAAAATAATCTACACAAGCGGGGCATCAAAAGTTATCCATATTTTTATTCCAAGTGTCACGGTCTCTGTGCGCTGGAGCCGCACATTTGACCGACATTTGTGTTCATTTGCACTGGTTAAGAACAGCATTATACATGTACAATGTGTCGCTGTCTTAGTTCTTAGACAATTGCGTTAGCGCAAACTCTGTAAAATGCAGAGAGCAGAGTCGGAAGGCCGGCGGCCCGCGAGGGCCGTTGGATGCCGCTTGCGGCTTTAATTTTTTTTATTTTTCTTGTTCTTCTTCAGCGCTTTGATCTCTAATTTGACCCCCTGAACATGCTCAAAAACTCACCAAACTTTGCCCAAAATTCAGAATCGGCGAAAAATTAGATTTTTTCTGGGCCATTTTTTTTTCGTTAAAAAATGGCGCGACAGCGCCACCGACAAAAGTCAAAATACATTGCGCCTATGGGAGACGCCCCGAGGTCAACTTTGGCGTAAAGCTACAACTTATTAGTTTTACCAAAATTGTCTAAACTTTACCCAAAATTCTATTTTGCGGTCCCGATCACAAAAGCCAATCACAAAAATGCCTTAATTTTTACGGCGTAGTCGTAGCGATGACAGAAACCTCCCATGTTATCCCTATGGGAAAACCACAAAATCTCTCAAATTACCACATTTTTATGTTTTACACTTTAACGAAGTCCTCCTAGTGCGTTTTGCCCACCGACCTCAAAATCGGTGTACGTCCTCTAGACAAGTGGGGCATCTAAAGTTATCCAAATTTTAAGGATAGCTTTTACGGTCTCTGTGCGACGGAGCCGCAAACGTTTACCAGAATTCTGACTATTTGGCCTTCAGAGTGGCCTATAAACAATATAGTTTTTCCAAATGACATGATATTTTGAACAAAATTCTAATTTGCCATCCTGATCATAAAAGTATGAGAGCCAAAGTCATATTTTGTACGGTGTAACCGTAGCGATGACAGAAACATCCCATGTTATCCTTATGGGAAAATCGCTAAATCGCTCAAATCACCACATTTTTACGCTTCACACTTTAACAAACTCCTCCTAGGGCGATTGTCCGATCAAACTCATATTTGGGGAATATCATCTACACAAGCGGGGCATCAAAAATTAGTCATATTTTGATTTTAAGTGGTACGGTCTCTGTGCCGTGCAGCTGCAAATATACTGTCACAAATGGGAAAAACGCCAAATCTTTGAAATGTTCACATTTACGCTTCACACTTTAACAAACTCCTCCGTGGGCAATAGTCCGATCAAGCTTTACTTTGGGAAATATCATCTACACAAGAGGGGCATCAAAAGTTATCCATATTTATATTCAGAGTGCTGCGGTCTCCGTGCGGCGGAGCAGGAAATTTGACTGACACTTGTGTTGATTTGCACTGGATTGGCCATGTCCAATGTGTCCCCGTCTGTCAAGTTCTTTTCTAATTCACACACAATAAGGGCGCCATCTTTATCAAGTCGAAAGCACAGAGTCGGAAGGCCGGCGGCCCGCGAGGGCCGTTGGATGCCGCTTGCGGCTTTAATTCTTTCTTCTTCTTCTTCTTCTTCTCGGGACCAACCCCCCTATTTTTCACCCAGTGAACATTGACGAAAAGTCACAAAAATGTTCACACCTCTAAAAATCGTGCCTCTCTACATTCTGGCTATTTCCCTTTTCTAAAATAAAAAAAATTGGCGCGTCAGCGCCCCCAAATGTACCAAAAATGCATTGAGAGATGGGAAATGACCCAAAAAAAATCTGATCGTAGAATCATGAAATTTGGCGCAGAGGTAGATGGTGACAAGAGAAGTAAAAAATATTATTACGGCAACGCCGTCCGCCCAACCAAATGTCGGCCATATTGCTTCAAAAATGGCTAAACATGACTTCGGAGTTTTTCCAAACGTCGTACTTTTACGAACTCCTCCCAGGGCGTTGGCCCTAAAAAGCTGAAATTTGGTGAAAATGCTACTGAGGAGTGGGACATCAAAAGTTATCCAAATTACATTGATACCTCTCACGGTTCTAGCTAGAATTTCAGAAATCGCCCATATTTAAAATTTCTGCCGTTTGCGCAGATAAAGTCCGAATTGCGTCAAATTAGAATCAGTTGTTAAACTCTTTGCCCTAAACCTACTTGAAGTGAAATAAATTCATTTGGCGCCACAGCGCCCCCTACAGATTTTATATGGAGGTTAAATGTTTAGTTTTGCGAAATTATATGAAATTTGACACACAACTCAATTTTAGCATCCCCATCAAAAAAGTCAATGAGACCCATGTCATAATTGTTATGGCGTTGCCGTAACGATGACCGAAACCTTTCATGTTATTCCAATGGGGAAATCGCCAGAACATGTTTACACTTTAGACTTTCACAAACTCCTCCCAGGGCGTCAGCCCTATTAACCTGAAATTTGGTGAGACTCATCTTCAGGGGTGGACCATCAAAAGTTATCCACATTTTCATTCAAAGAGTCACGGTGTCTGTGCGGCAAAGCCGCACATTTTGCCAAGAATTCAAAATAAAATAGCTTTTTGATGGTAAAACAAAGGGGAGAAGATGTGACAGCGTCACAGATTCAGCAGTAGGCGTAATAAAAGGACAATTGGGGCGCGTTAGCGCCCCCTCCTCTTGCGGCGTGGCGGCGGTGTGGCGGCGGCGTGGCGAGGGCCGATCATTGCCGCTTGCGGCTATATTTAGGCCCGAGCCCCAGCAGGGCGGAGGGCCTATTGCTCCCGCAACGCTGCCGAAGGCAGCGTTGCAACTGTCTGACCAAACATGCGGGCGCAGCCCGCATGTTTGGTACCCCGTCGCCCCTGGCAAGTACAGTGAACTAGCCCATGCCGAAGGCATGGATCATGCATACTTACTCCTGCTATGACAGAAATAGTCAACAATTAGTGAATGGGCGTAGCCCATTCACTAATTGTTGACAACAGCAGCGCGAAGCGCTACATTCCTCCAAAAACCCTCCTGGCATCGTCCCGTACGCGAGAGTCCATGCCACAGGCATGGGCCATGCTTGTATCTGCTCAAATCAATGGAAGTCTATGGGGAGTGGGCGGGGCATCCCGACAGAATAGGGAGTGACGAGCGCGTAAGCGCTCGTAATGATGATTCCACCCCATGACGGCATCGGGAAGGCTTAGAGCTTTCAAACGATGTATAATTTGTTGTTATAGTGGAAACGGCTATATTGTTTTTGCTAAAAATATTATTATTTTTATTATTTTTCTTGTTCTTCTGCTTTTTGAGCTCTAATTTGACCCCCTGAACATGCTCAAAAACTCACCAAACTTTACCCAAAATTCAAAATCGGCGAAAAATTTTGTTTTTTCTGGGCCATTTTTTTTTTTGTTAAAAAATGGCGCGACAGCGCCACCGACAAAAGTAAAAATACATTGCGCCTATGGGAGACGCCCCGAGGTCAACTTTGGCGTAAAGCTACGAAATTCGGGACACGCATTCCTCTCGTGAGGACAAAAAAAAAATATCATTGTGGCCACGCCCCCAGACTTACCCTATGCCCGCAGTCTTCCTTTGAAAATGAAAACACACTGTGTTAGCCATTTTGTTCACGTCAAACTTTGACGAACTCCTCCTAGGGCGTTTTGCCCACCGACTTCAAAATCGGCGGACGTCCTCTGGACAAGTGGGGCATCTAAAGTTATTCAATTTTTTGAGATACCTTTAACGGTCTGTGTGCGGCGCAGCCGCAAAGTTGGACAACTTATTTTGGAATATTGCAGATCTAAAAATTGTTCCCATTTGATCAAAACAAGTCCGATTAGGACCAAATTTGAATCAGTTGTTCAACTTTCTAGTTTGGACCAGTTTATGATGACAAAATTTAAATGGGCGCGATAGCGCCCCCTACAGAGTGACCTTTAAATTAACATTGAAGGTCAAAAATTTGTTCTACCAAAATTTTCTAAACTTTACCCAAAATTCTATTTTGGCGTCCCGATCAAAAAAGCCAATCAGACAAATGCCTTAATTTTTACGGCGTAGTCGTAACGATGACATAAACCTCCCATGTTATCCCTATGGGAAAACCGCTAAATCTCTCGAATATCCACATTTTTCTGTTTCACACTTTAACGAATTCCTCCTAGTGCGTTTTGCCCACCGACCTCAAAATCGGTGTACGTCCTCTAGACAAGTGGGGCATCTAAAGTTATGCAAATTTTAAGGATAGCTTTTACGGTCTCTGTGCGACGGAGCCGCAAACGTTTCCCAGAATTCTGACTATTTGGCCTTCAGAGTGGCCTATAAACAGTAGAGTTTTTCCAAATGACATTATATTTTGCACAAAATTCTAATTTGCCATCTTGATCATAAAGTATGAGAGCCAAAGTCATATTTTGTACGGCGTAACCGTAGCGATGACAGAAACATCCCATGTTATCCATATGGGAAAATCGTAGAATCGCTCAAATCACCACATTTTTACGCTTCACACTTTAACAAACTCCTCCTAGGGCGATTGTCCGATCAAGTTCATATTTGGAGAATATCATCTACACAAGCGGGGCATCAAAACTTATCCATATTTTGATTCTAAGTGCTACGGTCTCTGTGTGGCGGACCCGCAAATATATATCAGAAATGGGAAAACAGCGAAATCTCTGAAATGTTCACATTTACGCTTCACACTTTAACAAACTCCTCTAAGGGCAATAGCTTGATCAAGCTCATATTTTGGGAAAATCATCTACACAAGCGGGGCATCAAAAGTTATCCATATTTTTATTCCAAGTGTCACGGTCTCTGTGCGGCGGACCCGCACATTTGACCGACATTTGTGTTCATTTGCACTGGATTGGCCATGTCCAATGTGTCGCCGTCCGTCAAGTTCTTTTTTAATTCAACACAATAAGGGCGCCATCTTTATCAAGTCGAAAGCGCAGAGTCGGAAGGCCGGCGGCCCGCGAGGGCCGTTGGATGCCGCTTGCGGCTTTAATTTTTATTATTTTTCTTGTTCTTCTGCTTTTTGATCTCTAATTTGACCCCCTGAACATGCTCAAAAACTCACCAAACTTTGCCCAAAATTCAGAATCGGCGAAAAATTTGTTTTTTTCTGGGCCATTTTTTTTTTCGTTAAAAAATGGCGCGACAGCGCCACCGACAAAAGTCAAAATACATTGCGCCTATGGGAGACGCCCCGAGGTCAACTTTGGCGTAAAGCTACGAAATTCGGGACACGCATTCCTCTCGTGAGGACAAAAAAAAAATATTATTGTGGCCACGCCCCCAGACTTACCCTATGGCCGCCATCTTCCTTTGAAAATGAAAACAAGCTGAGTTAGCCATTTTGTTTACGTCAAACTTTGACGAACTCCTCCTAGGGCATTTTGCCCACCGACTTCAAAATCGGCGGACGTCCTCTGGACAAGTGGGGCATCTAAAGTTATCCAATTTTTTGAGATACCTTTTACGGTCTGTATGCGGCGCAGCCGCAAAGTTGGACAACTTATTTTGGAATATTGCAGCTCTAAAAATTGCTCCCATTTGATCAAAACAAGTCCGATTAGGACCAAATTTGAATCAGTTGTTAAACTTTCTAGTTTGGACCAGTTTAGGCTGACAAAATTGAAATGGCCGCGATAGCGCCCCCTACAGAGTGACCTTTAAATTAACATTGAAGGTCAAAAATTAGTTTTACCAAAATTGTCTAAACTTTACCCAAAATTCTATTTTGCCGTCCCGATCACAAAAGCCAATCACAAAAATGCTTAAATTTTTACGGCGTAGTTGTAGCGATGACAGAAACCTCCCATGTTATCCCTATGGGAAAACCACAAAATCTCTCAAATTACCACATTTTTATGTTTTACACTTTAACGAAGTCCTCCTAGTGCGTTTTGCCCACCAACCTCAAAATCGGTGTACGTCCTCTAGACAAGTGGTGCATCTAAAGTTATCCAAATTTTAAGGATAACTTTTACGGTCTCTGTGCGACGGAGGCGCAAACGTTTCCCAGAATTCTGACTATTTGGCCTTCAGAGTGGCCTATAAACAATAGAGTTTTTCCAAATGACATGATATTTTGCACAAAATTCTAATTTGCCATCCTGATCATAAAAGTATGAGAGCCAAAGTCATATTTTGTACGGCGTAACCGTAGCGATGACAGAAACATCCCATGTTATCCTTTTGGGAAAATCGCAGAATCGCTCAAGTCACCACATTTTTACGCTTCACACTTTAACGAACTCCTCCTAGGGCGATTGTCCGATCAAGTTCATATTTGGGGGAAATTATCTACACAAGTGGGGCATCAAAACTTATCCATATTTTGATTTTAAGTGGTATGGTCACTGTGCCGTGGACCTGCAAATATACTGTCACAAATGGGAAAACGCCAAATCTTTGAAATGTTCACATTTACGCTTCACACTTTAACAAACTCCTCCGTGGGCAATAGCTCGATCAAGCTTTACTTTGGGAAATATCATCTACACACGCGGGGCATCAAAAGTTATCCATATTTATATTCTAAGTGCTACGGTCTCTGTGCGGCGGAGCAGCACATTTGACTGACACTTGTGTTGATTTGCACTGGATTGGCCATGTCCAATGTGTCCCCGTCTGTCAAGTTCTTTTTTAATTCAACACAATAAGGGCGCCATCTTTATCAAGTCGAAAGCGCAGAGTTGGAAGGCCAGCAGCCTGCGAGGGCCGTTGGATGCTGCTTGCGGCTTTAATTAATTAATTAATCTGAATTTTTGTGAGAACGTAACCGTGACATTGACCCCTTTTGTGTCCATGTGATGCCTCCAGAGGTCCCTCAGGGGCCCCACTGGGAGAGACTGCTGCAGCTCGGGCCACATGCTTGCTTTTGCCGCCATTGTTCGACCGATCAGCTCGCACGCTGAGTCAGAGCTGATCAGACAAAAAGATCCAGAATAACGCTGCAGTTGTTTAGCATTAGCATGAGGCCAAATAGTTACCAAGGCAACGCTGTTCACAAGACGAGTCATAAAACAGTTAAATGAACATTACGAACAGTAAATTGATCTTATGGACAAAGTCTGACAGACAATTGTTTACTAAAAAATGTTTATCCAATGGTCAAAGCGTGAAGTCTCTGCTCCTGCACAGATGTCATAAATCTCCACGTGGGGGTTGTATGTAGTACCGCCTGACGCCCCTGTGTTACTGTCACTGTGGCAACGTTCAGAGGTCGTCTGTAGTTCGCTACATAAAAGGTCTGAACTTCACATGAGGTTCCAAACGTCCAGGATGAGAATCATCAGAAAAAGAGTCTTGTGTGTCGCCACTGAACCAGATCTAACGAGAGGCACAATATTTGAAAAGCGTATTTAACACAATTAACACAACCACTGATCATTCTTCTGTTTATTAATCCTAACCACTAAAATATAAAAGAAGAAGGTATTACCTTAAATTTAATATGTAGGTGTAATTCCTCATTCGTCCAGGAGGGTTCCGTTGTCAAAAAAGATTCAGTTGTTTCATCTGGACTGTTTCTTTTGGAATTAACATATGTTTCAACTCTAATCCAAGAGTCATTCTCAATCTGTGAATCAAGACAAAAACAGAGCAATGTAGTTTATTCTGTCCAATGCAGTGAAGGAAGTTGTAAAGAGCGCCACATAGTGAGACTAAAGAGCCACATAGTGAGACTAAAGAGCCACATAGTGAGACTAAAGAGCCACATAGTGAGACTAAAGAGCCACATAGTGAGACTAAAGAGCCACATAGTGAGACTAAAGAGCCACATAGTGAGACTAAAGAGCCACATAGTGAGACTAAAGAGCCACATAGTGAGACTAAAGAGCCACATAGTGAGACTTAAGAGCCACATAGTGAGACTAAAGAGCCATATAGTGAGATTAAAGAGCCACTGCACAAAAGGCTCTCTCACACGTCAGACACTGGAGTTCAGGAGCATCGTGCATCTGCATCTTAAAGCCACAAACCATGAAAAACCATCATTAAATAGAGACGGGGGTTAAGATTTAACCTTCCTGTTGTTTATAATGGAATTTTGAATCAAAGAGTCTTTGAATGAGTCGAAATGTATTGAGTCCAGATGAAACAAATTCATCTTTTTATACTTTAATATCTGTTTTTCACATCCGTTTGGTCGACCATGAGCATTAGCTAAAATAATAAAATGAGAAGGTCCACTTGTCAAAATATTTAATAGAAAGTTATGATTCTTTAGCAGAACTTTCTATCACAACATGGAGCTGGACGTGGGTCACTGCAGATCACCATGGAACACAAACATAATTCAAATCTGCATCACAGAAATATGAAACGCCTCATTCATATTTCTGATATTTTCATAAGATGTGATTTTGAGATGAAGCTGCACCGCCGACTGTGATCCACAATCTGAGTGTCTTCTGCGATGATGCGGTTGTTGTTTAAAGCTCATCACAGACTTCTTCACTGCACTTCACAGAATCAACTACATTTGTAGCTTTAACTTCAACAGAAACACGTAACCATAACAATTAAACCCACACATTGTTTTAATGTTTAATTATTGTTTCTAGATTTTATACAACGAGACGCTGTGTAAAATCCCCCCGAATGTCAACGATTGGACCATCCACGGACTCTGGTGAGGAACTCTTTAATGCCTCTGATTCAGTTCTGGTTTAGTCCTGGTTTAGTCCCAGTTTTGTCCTGGTTTAGTCCCGGTTTCGTCCTGACTTGATCTCTATTATGCTCCAGGCCTTTCAAAGCTCATAACTGCTGTCACTGCTGGCCCATGTTCCACTCCGACATCAAGGTAAGTCCAACTACAGACCTGGTTTAGTCCTGGTTTAGTCCTGGTTTAGTCCTGGTTTAGTCCTGGTTAAGTCCTGGTTTAGTCCTGGTTTTAGTCCTGCTTTTGTCCTGGTTTTAGTCCTGCTTTAGTCCTGGTTTAGACCTGGTTCTTTTTCAGGATCTGGAGACAAACTTGACTGAGTTTTGGCCGTCTTTTCTGAAAACCAGATCTGACTTCCAGTTCTGGTAAATAATGAAGTCTTGTTTAATTTAATTTAAATTAGATTTAAAATGACCTGAGTCTTTTCTGTGTTTGTGTCTCAGGCGTTCAGAGTGGCTCAAACACGGCGTCTGTGCTGCGTGTGTGGAAGGACTGAACTCTCCACTCAGATACTTCCAGACCTGCCTCCAGCTCCGAGCACGCTTTGACGTGCACAGGTCAGACCTGGTCCTGGTCTTGGTCTTGGTCTTGGTCTTGGTCTTGGTCTTGGTCTTGGTCTTGGTCTTGGTCTTGGTCTTGGTCTTGGTCTTGGTCCTTGTCCTTGTCCTTGTCCTGGTCCTGGTCCTGGTCCTGGACCTGGACCTAGACCTGGACCTGGTCCTGAGCCTGGTCCTGAGCCTGGTCCTGGTCCTGGTCCTGGTCCTGGTCCTGGTCCTGGTCCTGAGCCTGGTCCTGGTCCTGGTCTTGGTCCTGGTCCTGAGCCTGGTCCTGGTCCTGAGCCTCGTCCTGAGCCAGGTCCTGATCCTGATCCTGATCCTGGTCCTGGTCCTGAGCCTGGCCCTGGTCCTGATCCTGAGCCTGGTCCTGAAATTACGTTTTGATTGTCATTTCTAAGTTATTTTCAATCTGAAGGTCCTGGTCTGATAAGCTAGAGTCTATACTGTATATTGCCCTGAGCTGGACTAAATGAGACCGCTGTGTGCTGTCTGCATCTAATTCAAGAGCAGGAAGTGCGCTGTTAGCATGCTAATGTGTGTTAGCTTTACTTGGATGGCAAAACTTGCTTATAAAGTCATTCTGATGAATAATTGTTATGCTCAGAAAGCCTTAGGAAAGTGTTGAGGTTTTTAAGACCCTAAAGGAGCTCAGGAACATGTGCTTGTTCTCTCACTCCACAGAGAGACAAGTATAATCTCCCATCTGTTTATGACAGTCTTCTCAAACCGTGGTCAAGTGAGATGACGATCAAATATTAATCTGGTGCTCAAGAACGAGACATGACGAGACATTTGACCCAGATTTAGAATGAGTCAGAACGTCTGGACTTCAAAAACAGTGTCCAGATGAAACAAAGGACTCGACCTCTGACCTCTGACCTCTGCTGGACAAAGGAGGGACTGCGCTGACTCGCTCTGTGTTTGTTTCAGTCTGTTGGACAAAGCCGGCATCACTCCGTCCTGTAACACAACGTACGAGGTGAGATCGTCTTCTCTCTCACTGTCTCCATCGTCTCCGTCGTCTTCACTGTCTCCATCGTCTTCTCTCTCACTATCTCCATCGTCTCCATCATCCTCTGTCTCACTGTCTCCATTGTCTTCTCTCTCATTGTCTCCATTGTCTTCTCTCTCACCGTCTCCATCGTATTCTCTCTCATTGTCTCCATCGTCTTCTCTCTCATTGTCTCCATCGTCTTCTCTCTCATTGTCTCCATCGTCTTCTCACTCACCGTCTCCATTGTCTTCTCTCTCACCGTCTCCATTGTCTTCTCTCTCACCGTCTCCATCGTCTTCCCTCTCACTGTCTCCGTCGTCTTCTCTCTCACTGTCTCCATCGTCTTCTCTCTCACTGTCTCCATCGTCTCCATCATCTTCTGTCTCACTGTCTCCATTGTCTTCTCTCTCATTGTCTCCATTGTCTTCTCTCTCACCGTCTCCATCGTCTTCCCTCTCACTGTCTCCGTCGTCTTCTCTCTCACTGTCTCCATTGTCTTCTCTCCCACTGTCTCCATCATCTTCTCTCTCATTGTCTCCATCCTCTTCTCTCTCACCGTCTCCATCGTCTTCTTTCTCACTGTCTCCGTCGTCTTCTCTCTCACTGTCTCCATCGTCTTCTCTCTCATTGTCTCCATCCTCTTCTCTCTCACCGTCTCCATCGTCTTCTTTCTCACTGTCTCCGTCGTCTTCTCTCTCACCGTCTCCATCGTCTTCTCTCTCACTGTCTCCGTCGTCTTCTCTCTCACTGTCGCCGTCGTCTTCTCTCTCACTGTCTCCGTCGTCTTCTCTCTCACTGTCTCCGTCGTCTTCTCTCTCACTGTCTCCATCGTCTTCTCTCTCACTGTCGCCGTCGTCTTCTCTCTCACTGTCTCCGTCGTCTTCTCTCTCACTGTCTCCGTCGTCTTCTCTCTCACTGTCTCCATCGTCTTCTCTCTCACCGTCTCCATCGTCTTCTCTCTCACTGTCTCCATCGTATTCTCTCTCATTGTCTCCATCGTCTTCTCTCTCATTGTCTCCATCGTCTTCTCTCTCATTGTCTCCATCGTCTTCTCTCTCATTGTCTCCATCGTCTTCTCACTCACCGTCTCCATTGTCTTCTCTCTCACCGTCTCCATCGTCTTCTCTCTCACTGTCTCCATCGTCTTCTCTCTCACTGTCTCCATCGTCTTCACTCTCACTGTCTCCTTCGTCTTCTCTCTCACTGTCTCCATCGTCGTAACTCTCACCGTCTCCATCGTCTTCTCTCTCACTGTCTCCACCGTCTTCTCTCTCACTGTCTCCATCGTCTTCTCTCTCACCGTCTCCGTCGTCTTCTCTCTCACTGTCTCCATCGTATTCTCTCTCACTGTCTCCATCGTCTTCTCTCTCATTGTCTCCATCGTCTTCTCTCTCATTGTCTCCATCGTCTTCTCACTCACCGTCTCCATTGTCTTCTCTCTCACTGTCTCCATTGTCTTCTCTCAGGTGGAGCAGCTGCGTCGTGTCGTGGCTCCTCTGTTTGGAGATCACCACGAGATCCAGTGCTTCAAAGACAAACAGGTCAGAAGCAAAATCACACTCAGAGGAGAAGGTCTGAGGAGAAGGTCTGAGGAGAAGGTCAGAGAAGGAGGTCTGAGGAGAAGGTCTGAGGAGAAGGTCAGAGAAGGAGTTCTGAGGAGAAGGTCTGAGGAGAAGGTCAGAGAAGGAGGTCTGAGGCGAAGGTCTGAGGAGAAGGTCAGAGAAGGAGGTCTGTCTCATGTCTGTGATGTTTCTCCTCATGTCTGTGATGTTCCTCCTCATGTCTGTGATGTTTCTCCTCATGTCTGTGATGTTCCTCCTCATGTCTGTGATGTTTCTCCTCATGTCTGTGATGTTTCTCCTCGTGTCTGTGATGTTCCTCCTCATGTCTGTGATGTTTCTCCTCATGTCTGTGATGTTTCTTCTCGTGTCTGTGATGTTCCTCCTCATGTCTGTGATGTTTCTCTTCATGTCTATGATGTTTCTCCTCATGATGTGATGTTTCTCCTTGTGTCTGTGATGTTTCTCCTCATGATGTGATGTTTCTCCTCATGTCTGTGATGTTTCTCCTCATGTGTGATGTTTCTCCTCATGTCTTTGATGTTTCTCCTCATGTCTGTGATGTCGGTGTAATCCCTCATTCGTCCAGGCGTGTTCCATAGTAGAAAAAGCTTCAGTTGTAGTCATCTGGACTCAGTTTGAAAAAATAGACGTTTCGACTCTCATCCAAGAGTCATTGTCAATAAAAGAATTTAGATCGAGAACTCCGATATTAATAATGTTCTGTGGTAAGACCCGCCCATACTTCAGGAAGGCTCCTCCCAATGGGCGGGTCTTACCACAGAACATTATTAATATCGGAGTTCTCGATCTAAATTCTTTTATTGACAATGACTCTTGGATGAGAGTCGAAACGTCTATTTTTTCAAACTGAGTCCAGATGACTACAACTGAAGCTTTTTCTATCATGTCTGTGATGTTTCTCCTCATGTCTGTGATGTTTCTCCTCATGTCTGTGATGTTTCAGGGTCGTGAGCTGTGGTTCCAGATGAAGGTTTCTCTCTCTCCTAATGGGACCACAGGTTGTAAATACTCTGACCTCAGATGGGCCCCCAAGCCGCCTGTGACTCACCCCTGCCCCCCTGACGTGCCTCTGTACTACCCTCCCATTGACCACAGCCAGCCCCCCAAGACCTGCCCCTGAACCGGGTCTGAACTGGGTCTGAACCGGGTTTGAACCAGGGTCTGAACCGGGTCTGAACCGAGTCTGAACCGGGTCTGAACCGGGTTTGAACCGGGTGTTTAAATAAAACATTTAAAAACATTACTTGTTTCTTCTTGAGCCTCATGACTTCTGACCCTTTTCGTTCTGATCAAAGAAAACTCTTAACTGTCATTTTGTTTGTCATGTTCAGTTTTTCCAAACAAACACTTAAATCAGACCTGGGCAAAGTACGGCCCGCGAGCCACATACGGCGCGTTTGTCTTTATAATCTGGCCCGCCAAACATGCCAAGTAATATTTAAAAAAATAATAATAATGATTTTTTTATTGGCCCTTTGGCCAGACATGGGCAATTGTAGCCCCATGGTCAAGATGTGGCTCTCGGCATGTTTTAATCCGGCCCCTAGAAAGATTTTAGTTTCTATTTTTTAACTGTCTGTAACATCTGTCTGCACTTGTATCCTTAATAAAGGTGACATGAAATTAATTAAATCATAGCCTATATTTGACAGAAAAGTTATATTTTATTTTATTTACTTGCCTGGATTTTAATATGGCCCTCGAAGGAAAATAGTTGCCCACCCCTGCTTTAAATCGATCAGTTAGTCAAATTTTATAAAGCGCTTTTCATCAAATTAAATAAAAAGTGACACAAAAGTCTTTACAGTTCATCAAAACAATCCCACTGTAGGAGCCGTAAGTCTCTGTGAGGCAAACACTCACAAACACTTACAAATCACTTACAACAGACCCATGAAACCGTGATGAAAACAGAAGGAGTCAAACAGCAGTGAGGGAGAGGCTGCCAGACAACAACAGCTTTAGAACCACACAAGTCAAGTTTAGTCTAGTTTAGTCTAGTTAAGACTTTATTTAGTTTACACAGTCGCTCTTTACATTTTCTACATGTGGTGTTCTTATTTTTATGACATGAACATTTGAACTGTGAAGGCTTGAACAACAACAACAACAACAACAACAACGACAATGATAATAATAATAAATATAGCCGCAAGCGGCAATGATCGGCCCTCGCTACGCCGCCGCCACGCCGCAAGAGGAGGGGGCGCTAACGCGCCCCAATTGTCCTTTATTACGCCTACTGCTGAATCTGTGATGCTGTCACATCTTCTCCCCTTTGTTTTACCATCAAAAAGCAATTTTATTTTGAATTCTTGGCAAAATGTGCGGCTTTGCCGCACAGACACCGTGACTCTTTGAATAAAAATGTGGATAACGTTTGATGGTCCAAATGTCAGGTTAATAGGGCTGACGCCCTAAGAGGAGTTTGTGAAAGTCTAAAGTGTAAACATGTTCTGGCGATTTCCCCATTGGAATAACATGGAAGGTTTCGGTCATCGTTACGGCAACGCCATAACAATTATGACATGGGTCTCATTGACTTTTTTGATGGGGATTCTAAAATTGAGTTGTGTGTCAAATTTCATATAATTTTGCAAAACTAAACATTTAACCTCCATATAAAATCTGTAGGGGGCGCTGTGGCTCCAAATTAATTTATTTCACTTCAAGTAGGTTTAGGGCAAAGAGTTTAACAACTGATTCTAATTTGACGCAATTCGGACTTTATCTGCGCAAACGGCAGAAATGTAAAATTTGGGAGATTTCTGAAATTCTTGCTACAGTTTGCGGCTTCGCCGCTCAGAGACCGTGACAGGTATCAATGTAATTTGGATAACTTTTGATGTCCCACTACTCAGTAGCATTTTCACCAAATTTCAGCTTTTTAGGGCCAACACCCTGGGAGGAGTTCGTAAAAGTACGACGTTTGGAAAAACTCCGAAGTCATGTTTAGCCATTTTTGAAGCAATATGGCCGACGTTTGGTTGGGCGGACGGCGTTGCCGTAATAATATTTTTTACTTCTCTTGTCACCATCTACCTCTGCACCAAATTTCATGATTCTACAATCAGATTTTTTTGGGGTCATTTCCCATCTCTCAATGCATTTTTGGAACATTTGGGGGCGCTGACGCGCCAATTT
Source organism: Eucyclogobius newberryi (assembly GCF_026437365.1). Taxonomy (NCBI): domain Eukaryota; kingdom Metazoa; phylum Chordata; class Actinopteri; order Gobiiformes; family Gobiidae; genus Eucyclogobius; species Eucyclogobius newberryi. The sequence goes on from NW_027315724.1 coordinate 19,410,124, forward strand.
TTTTATTTTAGAAAAGGGAAATAGCCAGAATGTAGAGAGGCACGATTTTTAGAGGTGTGCAAATTTTTGTGACTTTTCGTCAATGTTCACTGGGTGAAAAATAGGAGGGTTGGTCCCGAAAAGAAGAAGAAGAAGAATTAAAGCCGCAAGCGGCATCCAACGGCCCTCGCGGGCCGCCGGCCTTCCGACTCTGCACTTTCGACTTGATAAAGATGGCGCCCTTATTGTGTGTTGAATTAAAAAAGAACTTGACAGACGGCGACACATTGGACATGGCCAATCCAGTGCAAATGAACACAAGTGTCAGTCAAATTTGCTGCGCCGCCGCACAGAGACCGTAGCACTTGGAATAGAGTTCGTTAAAGTGTGAAGCGTAAAAATGTGGTCATTTTAGAGATTTCGCTGTTTTCCCATTTCTGACATATATTTGCGGGTCCGCCACACAGAGACCGTAGCACTTAGAATCAAAATATGGATAACTTTTGATGCTCCGCTTGTGTAGATGATTTTCCCCAAATATGAGTTTGATCGGCCAATCGCCCTAGGAGGAGTTTGTTAAAGTGTGAAGCGTAAAAATGTGGTGATTTGAGCGATTTTGCGATTTTCCCATAAGGATAACATGGGATGTTTCTGTCATCGCTACGGCTACGCTTTACCAAATATGACTTTGTCTCCCATACTTTTAATTTGGGGATGGCAAATGAGAATTGTGTGCAAAATGTCATGTCATTTGGAAAAACTCTTGTTTATAGGCCACTCTGAAGGCCAAATAGTCCAAATTCTGCGAAAAGTTTGCGGCTCAGCTGCACAGAGACCGTAAATGTTATCCATAAAATTTGAATAACTTTAGATGCCCCACTTGTCTAGAGGACGTACACCGATTTTGAGGTCGGTGGGCCAAACGCACTAGGAGGAGTTTGTTAAAGTGTGAAGCGTAAATGTGAACATTTCAAGGATTTGGCGTTTTTCCCATTTGTGACAGTATATTTGCAGCTCCACGGCACAGAGACCGTACCACTTAAAATCAAAATATGGATAACTTTTGATGCCCCGTTTGTGTAGATGATTTTCCCCAAATATGAGTTTGATCGGCAAATCGCCCTAGGAGGAGTTTGTTAAAGTGTGACGCGTAAAAATGTGGTGATTTGAGCGATTTTGCGATTTTCCCATAAGGATAACATGGGATGTTTCTGTCATCGCTACGGTTACGCCGTACAAAATATGACTTTGGCTCTCATACTTGTATGATCAGGATGGCAAATTAGAATTTAGTGCAAAATGTCATGTCATTTAGAAAAACTCTATTGTTTATAGGCCACTCTGAAGGCCAAATAGTCAGAATTCAGGGAAACGTTTGCGGCTCCGTCGCAAAGAGACCGTAAAAGTTATCCTTAAAATTTGGATAACTTTAGATGCCCCACTTGTCTAGAGGACGTACACCGATTTTGAGGTTGGTGGGCAAAACGCACTAGGAGGAGTTCGTTAAAGTGTAAAACATAAAAATGTGGTAATTTGAGAGATTTTGTGGTTTTCCAATAGGGATAACATGGGAGGTTTCTGTCATCGCTACGACTACGCCGTAAAAATTTAGGCATTTTTGTGATTGGCTTTTGTGATCGGGACGGCAAAATAGAATTTTGGGTAAAGTTTAGACAATTTTGGTAAAACTAATTTTTGACCTTCAATGTTAATTTAAAGGTCACTCTGTAGGGGCGCTATCGCGGCCATTTCAATTTTGTCAGCCTAAACTGGTCCAAACTAGAAAGTTGAACAACTGATTCAAATTTGGTCCTAATCGGACTGGTTTTGATCAAATGGGAGCAATTTCTAGATCTGCAATATTCCAAAATAAGTTGTCCAACTTTGCGGCTGCGCCGCACACAGACCGTAAAAGGTATCTCAAAAAATTGGATAACTTTAGATGCCCCACTTGTCCAGAGGACGTACGCCGATTTTGAAGTCGGTGGGCAAAACGCCCTAGGAGGAGTTCGTCAAAGTTTGACGTGAACAAAATGGCTAACACAGCTTGTTTTCATTTTCAAAGGAAGATGGCGGGCATAGGGTAAGTCTGGGGGCGTGGCCACAGTAATATTTTTTTTTTGTCCTCACAAGAGGAATGCGTGTCCCGAATTTGCTAGCTCTACGACAAAGTTGACCTCGGGGCGTCTCCCATAGGCGCAATGTATTTTGACTTTTGTTGGTGGCGCTGTCGCGCCATTTTTTAACGAAAAAAAAAATGGCCCAGAAAAAACAAAATTTTTCGCCGATTCTGAATTTTGGGCAAAGTTTGGTGAGTTTTTGAGCATGTTCAGGGGGTCAAATTAGAGTTCAAAGCGCTGAAGAAGAACAAGAAAAATTAAAGCCGCAAGCGGCATCCAACGGCCCTCGCGGGCCGCCGGCCTTCCGACTCTGCGCTTTTGACTTGATAAAGATGGCGCCCTTATTGTGTCTTGAATAAAAAAAGAACTTGACAGACGGCGACACATTGGACATGGCCAATCCAGTGCAAATGAACACAAGTGTCAGTCAAATTTGCTGCGCCGCCGCACAGAGACCGTAGCACTTGGAATAAAAATATGGATACCTTTTGATGCCCCGCTTGTGTAGATGATTTTTCCCAAAAGTAAAGCTTGATCGAGCTATTGCCCACGGAGGAGTTTGTTAAAGTGTGAAGCGTAAATGTGAACATTTCAAGGATTTGGCGTTTTTCCCATTTGTGACAGTATATTTGCAGCTCCACGGCACAGAGACCGTACCACTTAAAATCAAAATATGGATAACTTTTGATGCCCCGTTTGTTTAGATGATTTTCCCCAAATATGAGCTTGATCGGGCAATCGCCCTGGGAGGAGTTTGTCAAAGTGTGAAGCGTAAAAATGTGGTGATTTTAGAGATTTCGCTGTTTTTCCATTTCTGACATATATTTGCGGGTCCGCCACACAGAGACCGTAGCACTTAGAATCAAAATATGGGTAAGTTTTGATGCCCCGCTTGTGTAGATGATATTCTCCAAATATGAACTTGATCGGACAATCGCCCTAGGAGGAGTTCATTAAAGTGTGAAGCGTAAAAATGTGGTGATTTGAGCGATTCTACGATTTTCCCATAAGGATAACATGGGATGTTTCTGTCAACGCTACGGTTACGCCGTACAAAATATGACTTTGGCTCTCATACTTTTATGATCAGGATGGCAAATTAGAATTTTGTTCAAAATATCATGTCATTTGGAAAAACTCTATTGTTTATAGGCCACTCTGAAGGCCAAATAGTCAGAATTCTGGGAAACGTTTGCGGCACCGTCGCACAAAGACCGTAAAAGTTATCCTTAAAATTTGGATAACTTTAGATACACCACTTGTCTAGAGGACGTACACCGATTTTGAGGTTGGTGGGCAAAACGCACTAGGAGGACTTCGTTAAAGTGTAAAACATAAAAATGTGGTAATTTGAGAGATTTTGTGGTTTTCCCATAGGGATAACATGGGAGGTTTCTGTCATCGCTACGACTACGGCGTAAAAATTTAGGCATTTTTGTGATTGGCTTTTGTGATCGGGACGGCAAAATAGAATTTTGGGTAAAGTTTAGACAATTTTGGTAAAACTAATTTTTGACCTTCAATGTTAATTTAAAGGTCACTCTGTAGGGGGCGCTATCACTGCCATTTCAATTTTGTCAGCCTAAACTGGTCCAAACTAGAAAGTTTAACAACTGATTCAAATTTGGTCCTAATCGGACTGGTTTTGATCAAATGGGAGCAATTTTTAGACCTGCAATATTCCAAAATAAGTTGTCCAACTTTGCGGCTGCGCCGCACACAGACCGTAAAAGGTATCTCAAAAAATTGAATAACTTTAGATGCCCCACTTGTCCAGAGGACGTACGCCGATTTTGAAGTCGGTGGGCAAAACGCCCTAGGAGGAGTTCGTCAAAGTTTGACGTAAACAAAATGGCTAACTCAGCTTGTTTTCATTTTCAAAGGAAGATGGCGGCCATAGGGTAAGTTTGGGGGCGTGGCCACAATGTTTTTTTTTGTTTATCCTCACGAGAGGAATGCGTGTCCCGAATTTCGTAGCTTTACGCCAAAGTTGACCTCGGGGCGTCTCCCATAGGCGCAATGTATTTTGACTTTTGTCGGTGGCGCTGTCGCGCCATTTTTTAACGAAAAAAAAAATGGCCCAGAAAAAATAAAATTTTTCACCGATTCTGAATTTTGGGCAAAGTTTGGTGAGTTTTTGAGCATGTTCAGGGGGTCAAATTAGAGATCAAAGCGCTGAAGAAGAACAAGAAAAATAATAATAATTAAAGCCGCAAGCGGCATCCAACAGCCCTCGCGGGCCGCCGGCCTTCCGACTCTGCGCTTTTGACTTGATAAAGATGGCGCCCTTATTGTGTGTTGAATAAAAAAAGAACTTGACAGACGGCGACACATTGGACATGGCCAATCCAGTGCAAATGAACACAAGTGTCAGTCAAATTTGCTGCGCCGCCGCACAGAGACCGTAGCACTTGGAATAAAAATATGGATAACTTTTGATGCCGCTTGTGTAGATGATTTTTCCCAAAGTAAAGCTTGATCGAGCTATTGCCCACGGAGGAGTTTGTTAAAGTGTGAAGCGTAAATGTGAACATTTCAAGGATTTGGCGTTTTTCCCATTTGTGACAGTATATTTGCAGCTCCACGGCACAGAGACCGTACCACTTAAAATCAAAATATGGATAACTTTTGATGCCCCGTTTGTTTAGATGATTTTCCCCAAATATGAGCTTGATCGGGCAATCGGCCTAGGAGGAGTTCGTTAAAGTGTGAAGCGTAAAAATGTGGTGATTTTAGAGATTTCGCTGTTTTCCCATTTCTGACATATATTTGCGGGTCCGCCACACAGAGACCGTAGCACTTAGAATCAAAATATGGGTAAGTTTTGATGCCCCGCTTGTGTAGATGATATTCTCCAAATATGAACTTGATCGGACAATCGCCCTAGGAGGAGTTTGTTAAAGTGTGAAGCGTAAAAATGTGGTGATTTGAGCGATTCTACGATTTTCCCATAAGGATAACATGGGATGTTTCTGTCATCGCTACGGTTACGCCGTACAAAATATGACTTTGGCTCTCATACTTTTATGATCAGGATGGCAAATTAGAATTTTGTTCAAAATATCATGTCATTTGGAAAAACTCTATTGTTTATAGGCCACTCTGAAGGCCAAATAGTCAGAATTCTGGGAAAGGTTTGCGGCTCCGTCGCACAAAGACCGTAAAAGTTATCCTTAAAATTTGGATAACTTTAGATACACCACTTGTCTAGAGGACGTACACCGATTTTGAGGTTGGTGGGCAAAACGCACTTGGAGGACTTTGTTAAAGTGTAAAACATAAAAATGTGGTAATTTGAGAGATTTTGTGGTTTTCCCATAGGGATAACATGGGAGGTTTCTGTCATCGCTACGACTACGCCGTAAAAATTTAGGCATTTTTGTGATTGGCTTTTGTGATCGGGACGGCAAAATAGAATTTTGGGTAAAGTTTAGACAATTTTGGTAAAACTAATTTTTGACCTTCAATGTTAATTTAAAGGTCACTCTGTAGGGGGCGCTATCACTGCCATTTCAATTTTGTCAGCCTAAACTGGTCCAAACTAGAAAGTTTAACAACTGATTCAAATTTGGTCCTAATCGGACTGGTTTTGATCAAATGGGAGCAATTTTTAGACCTGCAATATTCCAAAATAAGTTGTCCAACTTTGCGGCTGCGCCGCACACAGACCGTAAAAGGTATCTCAAAAAATTGAATAACTTTAGATGCCCCACTTGTCCAGAGGACGTACGCCGATTTTGAAGTCGGTGGGCAAAACGCCCTAGGAGGAGTTCGTCAAAGTTTGACGTAAACAAAATGGCTAACTCAGCTTGTTTTCATTTTCAAAGGAAGATGGCGGCCATAGGGTAAGTTTGGGGGCGTGGCCACAATGATTTTTTTTGTTTATCCTCACGAGAGGAATGTGTGTCCCGAATTTCGTAGCTTTACGCCAAAGTTGACCTCGGGGCGTCTCCCATAGGCGCAATGTATTTTGACTTTTTTTCGGTGGCGCTGTCGCGCCATTTTTTAACGGAAAAAAAAATGGCCCAGAAAAAAAAAAATTTTTCGCCGATTCTGAATTTTGGGCAAAGTTTGGTGAGTTTTTGAGCATGTTCAGGGGGTCAAATTAGAGATCAAAGCGCTGAAGAAGAACAAGAAAAATAATAATAATAATAATAATAATATTTTTAGCAAAAACAATATAGCCGTTTTTACTATAACAACAAATGATACATCGTTTGAAAGCTCTAAGCCTTCCCGATGCCGCCATGGGGTGGAATCATCATTACGAGCGCTTACGCGCTCGTCACTCCCTATTCCGTCGGGATGCCCCGCCCACTCCCCATAGACTTCCATTGATTTGAGCAGATACAAGCATGGCCCATGCCTGCGGCATGGATTCTCGCATACGGGACGATGCCAGGAGGGTTTTTGGAGGAATGCAGCGCTTCGCGCTGCTGTTGTCAACAATTAGTGAATGGGCTACGCCCATTCACTAATTGTTGACTATTTCTGTCATAGCAGGAGTAAGTATGCATGATCCATGCCTTCGGCATGGGCTAGTTCACTGTACTTGCCAGGGGCGACGGGGTACCAAACATGCGGGCTGCGCCCGCATGTTTGGTCAGACAGTTGCAACGCTGCCTTCGGCAGCGTTGCGGGAGCAATAGGCCCTCCCCCTGCTGGGGCTCGGGCCTAATAATAATATTTTTAGCAAAAACAATATAGCCGTTTTTACTATAACAACAAATGATACATCGTTTGAAAGCTCTAAGCCTTCCCGATGCCGCCATGGGGTGGAATTATCATTACGAGCGCTTACGCGCTCGTCACTCCCTATTCCGTCGGGATGCCCCGCCCACTCCCCATAGACTTCCATTGATTTGAGCAGATACAAGCATGGCCCATGCCTGCGGCATGGATTCTCGCATACGGGACGATGCCAGGAGGGTTTTTGGAGGAATGCAGCGCTTCGCGCTGCTGTTGTCAACAATTAGTGAATGGGCTACGCCCATTCACTAATTGTTGACTATTTCTGTCATAGCAGGAGTAAGTATGCATGATCCATGCCTTCGGCATGGGCTAGTTCACTGTACTTGCCAGGGGCGACGGGGTACCAAACATGCGGGCTGCGCCCGCATGTTTGGTCAGACAGTTGCAACGCTGCCTTCGGCAGCGTTGCGGGAGCAATAGGCCCTCCCCCTGCTGGGGCTCGGGCCTAATAAAAAATATATAGCCGCAAGCGGCAATGATCGGCCCTCGCCACGCCGCCGCCACGCCACAAGAGGAGGGGTTGCTAACGCGCCCCAATTGTCCTTTTATTACGCCTACTGCTGAATCAGTGACGCTGTCACATCTTCTCCCCTTTGTTTTACCATCAAAAAGCTATTTTATTTTGAATTCTTGGCACAATGTGCAGCTTTGCCGCACATACACCGTGACTCTTTGAATGAAAATGTGGATAACTTTTGATGGTCCTGAAGATGAGTCCCACCAAATTTCAGGTTAATATGTCTAACGCCCTGGGAGGAGTTTGTGAAAGTCTAAAGTGTAAACATGTTCTGGCGATTTCCCCATTGGAATAACATGAAAGGTTTCGGTCATCGTTACGGCAACGCCATAACAATTATGACATGGGTCTCATTGACTTTTTTGATGGGGATGCCAAAATTGACTTGTGTGTCAAATTTCATATAATTTCGCAAAACTAAACATTTAACCTCCAAATAAAATCTGTAGGGGGCGCTGTGGCGCCAAATGAATTTATTTCACTTCAAGTAGGTTTAGGGCAAAGAATTTAACAACTGATTCTAATTTGACGCAATTCGGACTTTATCTGCGCAAACGGCAGAAATTTTAAATATGGGAGATTTCTGAAATTCTATCTACAGTTTGCGGCTTCGCCGCACAGAGACCGTGAGAGGTATCAATGTAATTTGGATAACTTTTGATGTCCCACTCCTCAGTAGCATTTTCACCAAATTTCAGCTTTTTAGGGCCAACGCCCTGGGAGGAGTTCGTAAAAGTACGACGTTTGGAAAAACTCCGAAGTCATGTTTAGCCATTTTTGAAGCAATATGGCCGACATTTGGTTGGGCGGACGGCGTTGCCGTAATAATATTTTTTACTTCTCTTGTCACCATCTACCTCTGCGCCAAATTTCATGATTCTACGATCAGATTTTTTTTGGGTCATTTCCCATCTCTCAATGCATTTTTAGTACATTTGGGGGCGCTGACGCGCCAATTTTTTTTGTTTTAGAAAAGGGAAATAGCCAGAATGTAGAGAGGCACGATTTTTAGAGGTGTGAACATTTTTGTGACTTTTCGTCAATGTTCACTGGGTGAAAAATAGGGGGGTTGGTCCCGAGAAGAAGAAAGAAGAAAGAAGAAAGAATATTAAAGCCGCAAGCGGCATCCAACGGCCCTCGCGGGCCGCCGGCCTTCCGACTCTGCTCTCTGCATTTTAAGGAGATGGCGCTAACGCCCTCATTGTCTAAGAACTAAGACAGCAACACATTGGATATGTTCAATGCTGTGCTTAACCAGTGCAAATGAACACAAATGTAGGTCAAATGTGCAGCTCCAGCGCACAGAGACCGTGACACTTGGAATAAAAATATGGATAACTTTTGATGCTCCGCTTGTGTAGATTATTTTCCCAAAATATGAGCTTGATGGAGCTATTGCCCACAGAGGAGTTCATTAAAGTGTGAAGCATAAATGTGAACATTTCAAGGATTTGGCGTTTTTCCCATTTGTGACATATTTTTGCGGCTCTACCGCACAGAGACCCTAGTACTTAAAATCAAAATATGGATAATTTTTTATGCCCCGCTTGTGTAGATGATTCTGCCCAAATATCAACTTGATCGGGTAATCGCCCTAGGAGGAGTTTTTTAAAGTGTGAAGTGTAAAAATGTGGTCATTTTAGAGATTTTGCGGTTTCCCCATAGGGATAACATGGGATGTTTCTGTCATCGCTACGGCTACGCTTTACCAAATATGACTTTGGCTCCCATACTTTTAATTTGGGGATGGCAAATGAGAATTGTGTGCAAAATGTCATGTCATTTGGAAAAACTCTTGTTTATAGGCCACTCTGAAGGCCAAATAGTCCAAATTCTGCGAAAAGTTTGCGGCTCAGCTGCACAGAGACCGTAAATGTTATCCATATAATTTGAATAACTTTAGATGCCCCACTTGTCTAGAGGAGATACACCGATTTTGAGATCGGTGGGCCAAACGCACTAGGAGGAGTTTGTTAAAGTGTGAAGCGTAAATGTGAACATTTCAAGTATTTGGCGTTTTTCCCATTTCTGACATATATTTGCAGCTCCACGGCACAGAGACCGTACCACTTAAAATCAAAATATGGATAACTTTTGATGCCCCGTTTGTGTAGATGATTTTCCCCAAATATGAGTTTGATCGGACAATCGCCCTAGGAGGAGTTTGTTAAAGTGTGAAGTGTAAAAATGTGGTGATTTGAGCGATTTTGCGATTTTCCCATAAGGATAACATGAGATGTTTCTGTCATCGCTACGGTTACGCCGTACAAAATATGACTTTGGCTCTCATACTTGTATGATCAGGATGGAAAATTAGAATTTAGTGCAAAATGTCATGTCATTTGGAAAAACTCTCATTGTTTATAGGCCACTCTGAAGGCCAAATAGTCAGAATTCTGGGAAACGTTTGCGCCTCCGTCGCACAGAGACCGTAAAAGTTATCCTTAAAATTTGGATAACTTTAGATGCACCACTTGTCTAGAGGACGTACACCGATTTTGAGGTTGGTGGGCAAAACGCACTAGGAGGACTTCGTTAAAGTGTAAAACATAAAAATGTGGTAATTTGAGAGATTTTTGTGGTTTTCCCATAAGGATAACATGGGAGGTTTCTGTCATCGCTACGACTACGCCGTAAAAATTTAGGCATTTTTGTGATTGGCTTTTGTGATCAGGACGGCAAAATAGAATTTTGGGTAAAGTTTAGACAATTTTGGTAAAACTAATTTTTGACCTTCAATGTTAATTTAAAGGTCACTCTGTAGGGGGCGCTATCGCGGCCATTTCAATTTTGTCAGCCTAAACTGGTCCAAACTAGAAAGTTTAACAACTGAGTCAAATTTGGTCCTAATCGGACTGGTTTTGATCAAATGGGAGCAATTTTTAGATCTGCTATATTCCAAAATAAGTTGTCCAACTTTGCGGCTGCGCCGCACACAGACCGTAAAAGGTATCTCAAAAAATTTGATAACTTTAGATGCCCCACTTGTCCAGAGGACGTCTGCCGATTTTGAAGTTGGTGGGCAAAACGCCCTAGGAGGAGTTCGTCAAAGTTTGACGTAAACAAAATGGCTAACTCAGCTTGTTTTCATTCTCAAAGGAAGATGGCGGCCATAGGGTAAGTCTGGGGGCGTGGCCACAATAATATTTTTTTTTGTCCTCACGAGAGGAATGCGTGTCCCGAATTTCGTAGCTTTACGCCAAAGTTGACCTCGGGGCGTCTCCCATAGGCGCAATGTATTTTGACTTTTGTCGGTGGCGCTGTCGCGCCATTTTTTAACAAAAAAAAAAATGGCCCAGAAAAAATCTAATTTTTCGCCGATTCTGAATTTTGGGCAAAGTTTGGTGAGTTTTTGAGCATGTTCAGGGGGTCAAATTAGAGATCAAAAAGCAGAAGAACAAGAAAAATAATAAAAAATATAGCCGCAAGCGGCAATGATCGGCCCTCGCCACGCCGCCGCCACACCGCCGCCACGCCGCAAGAGGAGGGGGCGCTAACGCGCCCCAATTGTCCTTTTATTACGCCTACTGCTGAATCTGTGACGCTGTCACATCTTCTCCCCTTTGTTTTACCATCAAAAAGCTATTTTATTTTGAATTCTTGGCAAAATGTGCGGCTTTGCCGCACAGACACCGTGACTCTTTGAATGAAAATGTGGATAACTTTTGATGGTCCACCCCTGAAGATGAGTCTCACCAAATTTCAGGTTAATAGGGCTGACGCCCTGGGAGGAGTTTGTGAAAGTCTAAAGTGTAAACATGTTCTGGCGATTTCCCCATTGGAATAACATGAAAGGTTTCGGTCATCGTTACGGCAACGCCTTAACAATTATGACATGGGTCTCATTGACTTTTTTGATGGGGATGCTAAAATTGAGTTGTGTGTCAAATTTCATATAATTTCGCAAAACTAAACATTTAACCTCCATATAAAATCTGTAGGGGGCGCTGTGGCGCCAAATGAATTTATTTCACTTCAAGTAGGTTTAGGGCAAAGAGTTTAACAACTGATTCTAATTTGACGCAATTCGGACTTTATCTGCGCAAACGGCAGAAATTTTAAATATGGGAGATTTCTGAAATTCTAGCTACAGTTTGCGGCTTCGCCGCACAGAGACCGTGACAGGTATCAATGTAATTTGGATAACTTTTGATGTCCCACTCCTCAGTAGCATTTTCACCAAATTTCAGCTTTTTAGGGCCAACGCCCTGGGAGGAGTTCGTAAAAGTACGACGTTTGGAAAAACTCCGAAGTCATGTTTAGCCATTTTTGAAGCAATATGGCCGACATTTGGTTGGGCGGACGGCGTTGCCGTAATAATATTTTTTACTTCTCTTGTCACCATCTACCTCTGCGCCAAATTTCATGATTCTACGATCAGATTTTTTTTGGGTCATTTCCCATCTCTCAATGCATTTTTGGTACATTTGGGGGCGCTGACGCGCCAATTTTTTTATTTTAGAAAAGGGAAATAGCCAGAATGTAGAGACGCACGATTTTTAGAGGTGTGAACATTTTTGTGACTTTTCGTCAATGTTCACTGGGTGAAAAATAGGGGGGTTGGTCCCGAGAAGAAGAAGAAGAAGAAGAAAGAAAAAGAATAATATTCCGATGCGAAAACAATGTTTCCCATTTTTCAAATGTCATAAACTATACATTTTCGGAAAGCGCTCGCGCTTTCCTACCTCATGGTGTGGGTCCCTGGTCACTGACGGGTACTTTCGTTAATTTTGAGTGGGCTCCGCCCACTTTGTGTTTTTGGCCCTCTATACAGTAATAATGTTCAATTTTTGCATTACATGCTTATATGCACGGAACATGCAAGAGATGGGGAACGTATTCGAAAGGTACTTAGCGCAAATGAGTGCTTTATATGGGGATGACGACCGCTTCGCGGTCGTCATCTCAATGTAAAGTGCTCGTTTAGTGCGCACTTTTGCACGGGCTTCGCCCATTTACAACGGTAATGTTCCATTTTCCTACTAGTAATTAGTATGCACGGGGCGTGCATGAGTGAAGGAGTGCGTTAGTGAGTGTTTGGAAGTGGGCGAGCGCTTCGCGCTCGCCCACTACGTGCGCACTTTCGCAGCCGTGCTTCGCACGGCCTTACGAGATTAATAGGCCTCTCGCCAGCTTGTGGCGCTCGGGCCTAATAATAATAATAACAACAGGTTGAATAATTAACATTTGACTCATTCATGATTGTAAATACTTTAGTGTTTATTCCGTTTGATGGCAGCTCATGTGTTTTTGACTGATTTATCACGATAATTTCAACTAATAAAATATTAACTTTATCATTTTCTGCCTTTACACGTGTCACAACAACATCCTGAATATATGTGGGACAAAGAATGAATATACATAAAAGTACACAAATATATCCGTGCTACACATTTCCACGTAGCATGAGGTAAAACTGTAAACACACATGTAAACAGGAAACAAACAGGTAAACACATAGGTAAACAAACAGGTAAACAGGAAACAAGACTTTTCACTAGCGCTGACCTCTGGTGGTAAATGAGGAAATAAAACGAGTTCAGGTTTAGAATAGATCATATTTATAGTTTAAATGAAATAAAATAATAAATAAGTTCATAAAGTGCTTCAGTGCAGTTTGGATCAGTTTCCACGACGACAAACTCAGACTTTAGATGGACCGACCTGAAAGAAAGAAACCCACGATTAGACCAGGACTAAACTAGGACTAAACCAGGACTAAACTAGGACTAAACCAGGACTAAACCAGGACTAAATAAGAACTAGACCAGGACAGAACCAGGACGTGATCAAGACTAAACTAGGACTAAACTAGGACAGAACCAGGACTAAACTAGGACTAAACCAGGACTAAACCAGGTTTAACCTAGAAGACTACAATGCAGTACTAATCTAGTCCTCAAACTCGTGCTAAAGGCCTCAGACCTTGTTGGTGTGCAGTCCTCGCCCCAGGACCAGTCCGATGAGAGCGTTCAGGACGTTTGCGGCACAGAGCAGAGTCTGGACCAGACTAGCCCCGGACTGAAGGCCGAACCAGACCAGGTTCCACTGGACCACAGACTGAGGCTCCAAACAGACCCCAGACCAGAGGGAACTGTTCCACAGGTACCCGGGGTCTCTGAAGGGGACAGGACCAGGGTTAGACCAGGACAGGACCAGGGTTAGACCAGAACTGAACTAGCACTAAGCCAGGATTGAAGTTAAACTAGAAACAGGAAAAAACCAGGACTAAAACAGGACTAAAACAGGACTAAAACAGGACTAAAACAGGACTCACCGGTCTGCTGTGGGCTGCAGAGGGACCCCCCAGGTGGGCCCTGAGCTGGAGTTGTAGAGACACATTGGCCCCTTGACCAAACCTGTGACAGCGACCAAACACGAGAAACCTGCAGCGGCCGAACAAACGAGCGAGACCAGGACCAGAGACACCATCTGAGGAGACACAAGGGGGCCCTGTTCACATGTGTAGAGCCTGTGTGGAACAGTAGGGGGCGCTGTTCACGTGTGTAGAGCCTGTGTGGTGCAGTAGGGGGCGCTGTTCACGTGTGTAGACCCTGTGTGGTGCAGTAGGGGGCGCTGTTCACGTGTGTACAGTCTGTGTGGTGCAGTAGGAGGCGCTGTGGTTGTGTGTAGAGCCTGTGTGGTGCAGTAGGGGGCGCTGTGGTTGTGTGTAGAGCTTGTGCGGTGTAGTAGGAGGCGCTGTGGTTGTGTGTAGAGACTGTGTGGTGCAGTAGGAGGCGCTGTGGTTGTGTGTAGAGCCTGTGTGGTGCAGTAGGGGGCGCTGTGGTTGTGTGTAGAGCTTGTGCGGTGTAGTAGGAGGCGCTGTGGTTGTGTGTAGAGACTGTGTGGTGCAGTAGGAGGCGCTGTGGTTGTGTGTAGAGCCTGTGCGGTGTAGTAGGAGGCGCTGTGGTTGTGTGTAGACCCTGTGTGGTGCAGTAGGGGGCGCTGTTCACGTGTGTAGAGACTGTGCGGTGTAGTAGGAGGCGCTGTGGTTGTGTGTAGAGACTGTGCGGTGTAGTAGGGGGCGCTGTGGTTGTGTGTAGAGCCTGTGTGGTGCAGTAGGAGGCGCTGTGGTTGTGTAGAGCCTGTGTGGTGCAGTAGGGGGCGCTGTGGTTGTGTGTAGAGCCTGTGTGGTGCAGTAGGAGGCGCTGTGGTTGTGTGTAGAGCCTGTGCAGTGTAGTAGGAGGCGCTGTGGTTGTGTGTAGAGACTGTGTGGTGTAGTAGGAGGCGCTGTGGTTGTGTGTAGACCCTGTGTGGTGCAGTAGGGGGCGCTGTGGTTGTGTGTTGAGCCTGTGTGGAGCAGAGGGGGGCGCTGTGGTTGTGTAGAGCCTGTGTGGTGCAGTAGGGGGCGCTGTGGTTGTGTGTAGAGCCTGTGCGGTGTAGTAGGAGGCGCTGTGGTTGTGTGTAGAGCCTGTGTGGTGCAGTAGGGGGCGCTGTGGTTGTGTGTAGAGACTGTGTGGTGCAGTAGGGGGCGCTGTGGTTGTGTAGAGCCTGTGTGGTGCAGTAGGGGGCGCTGTGGTTGTGTAGAGCCTGTGTGGTGCAGTAGGGGGCGCTGTGGTTGTGTGTAGAGACTGTGTGGTGTAGTAGGAGGCGCTGTGGTTGTGTGTAGAGACTGTGTGGTGCAGTAGGGGGCGCTGTGGTTGTGTAGAGCCTGTGTGGTGCAGTAGGGGGCGCTGTGGTTGTGTAGAGCCTGTGTGGTGCAGTAGGGGGCGCTGTGGTTGTGTGTAGAGCCTGTGTAGCTGACACTATTTGTCAGTATTCTCAAGCATTTTTATTTTCATGGGAGTTTTCTCGCCAAGTTGGCTCAGGCATCATTGTGGTTGTTTTGTTATTTATTTGTTTATTTATTTAATTTAATATTTACCAGTGTAAGTCATCATGTGACCACGGGCGTCGCCCCGGAAGTATAAATAGAGACCGAGAGAGAGATAGAGGGAGAGAAGCCGTGAAACAGAACGGTAAAAGAAAAGACTGGCTAGAGAAAAGAAAAAGACAAGCGTCTGCCAGAAAACCACTTAACTACCAATGGTCACATGTTGGCGAACACGGTAAATATGCTTATGTATATATACTCTTTTGTAATTCATTATTGCTGATGCATTTTCTGTTTTTGTTTAGTTTTCACGGTGTCATGGTGTCAAAGTGTCAAAGTTTCAAATCTACAATTAAACCTGACTGGACACAAACATCAGTATGGAGCGTGATGTCCTTTTTTAGACGGAGAAAAACCATGGTAGTTACAGCCTGTGTGGTGCAGTAGGGGGCGCTGTGGTTGTGTGTAGAGACTGTGTGGTGCAGTAGGGGGCGCTGTGGTTGTGTGTAGAGACTGTGTGGTGCAGTAGGGGGCGCTGTGGTTGTGTGTAGAGACTGTGTGGTGCAGTAGGGGGCGCTGTGGTCTGACCTGGCTCCTGAAGGCGCAGCAGCCTGTAGTTCGACTGGACATGAGGAAAGACCGGGCCCCGAGCAGCACCTAAAGGACAAACAGGAAACATGCTCAGAACGCCCACTGCGCCCTCTGCTGGACATAGCTCCTGGTTCTGTGATAGTTCCTGGTTCTCACCATGAGTCCGGACCCCCACAGTCCCGTGCACCACAGCGCCTCCCTGGTCACATGACCCTCCAGCAGGAAGCGCGTGTCCATGTTTGGGAAAAGCAGGAAGAGGTTGGACAGGAGGCAGACAATCGCCAGGGCAACCAGAGCCACGCCCACACAGCACAGACACCTGGACACGCACATCTGGAACAAACAAACAAGACAACATCACATCTGCAACAAACAAACAAACACAACAACATCACATCTGGAACAAACAAACACAACAACATCACATCTGGAACAAATGAACACAACAACATCACATCTGCAACAAACAAACAAACAAACAAACAAAGACAACAACATCACATCTGGAACAAACAAACACAACAACATCACATCTGCAACAAACAAACACAACAACATCACATCTGCAACAAACAAACACAACGACATCACATCTGCAACAAACAAACAAACAAACAAAGACAACAACATCACATCTGGAACAAACAACACAACAACATTACATCTGCAACAAACAAACAAACACAACAACATCACATCTGGAACAAACAAACACAACAACATCACATCTGGAACAAACAAACACAACAACATCACATCTGCAACAAACAAACAAAGACAACAACATCACATCTGGAACAAACAAACACAACAACATCACATCTGGAACAAACGAACAAAGACAACAACATCACATCTGCAACAAACAAACAAACAAACAAACAAACACAACATCACATCTGCATAATAAGGTGAATAAACAATGTTCTCGAGTCACAATATCATATAGAATTGTATTTATTGTTTGTTTGGCTCAGGCTGACCTCAGAGTTCTGGTCAAACACAGGTAAAGTGTCCTGCTCAAGGACTGAACCACAAACCCTCCTGTTAAAGCCTGACAGCTCTACCACATGAGCCACCAAGTGTTATAATGACTTAAGCTGAGCTTAAATCCTCCTTTTTAAAATACACTGTCTAAATTAGATGTATAATGACAGCAATGACTCATGGGAAATGTAGTTTTGTTTTTTTCTTTCATAAATAAAGGTTTGTACTCACCGTGAAGCAGAAGAGAACGAGATGAGACGAGGAGGAAGTTCTGCTCCATTTATAACAAGCACCAAATAAGGAAGTGCACTAAACCAGGACTGAACTAAACCAGGACTGAACTAAACCAGGACTGAACTAAACCAGGACTGAACTAAACCAGGACTGAACTAAACCAGGACTGAACCAGGACTGAACGACGTCTGCATCAATTTCTTCCAGTTCCAGAGTCCAAACCTTTCAGTTCATTTGAGATGTTTTTTATTGTCATTTCACCCAATTTATCTGACATTTACTGTTTTCAGTTTAAACAGTGAGGGCCCCGTGAGGGCAACGTGAGGGCCCCATGAGGACAACGTGAGGGCCCCGTGAGGACAACGTGAGGGCCCCGTGAGGGCAACGTGAGGGCCCCAGTGAGGGCAACGTGAGCGCCCCGTGAGGACAACGTGAGGGCCCCGTGAGGACAACGTGAGGGCCCCGTGAGGGCAACGTGAGGGCCCCAGTGAGGGCAACGTGAGCGCCCCGTGAGGACAACGTGAGGGCCCCAGTGAGGGCAACGTGAGGGCCCCGTGAGGACAACGTGAGGGCCCCGTGAGGGCAACGTGAGGGCCCCAGTGAGGGCAACGTGAGGGCCCCAGTGAGGGTCCCTTTAGACTGATGAGGATCCTTCAGGTGCTTTATTAACTTAGATTCAAAGCGCTGCAAATGCTGACCCAATTATCATGATGAAGATGTATTTTGAAATGATACATTTATTCTCTTAAGTAGGTCAACGGCAGCAGCCAATGGGGCTCCAGATAATGAAATATGTAAAAATATAGCCGCAAGCGGCAATGATCGGCCGTCGCTACGCCGCCGCCACGCCGCAAGAGGAGGGGGCGCTAACGCGCCCCAATTGTCCTTTTATTACGCCTACTGCTGAATCTGTGACGCTGTCACATCTTCTCCCCTTTGTTTTACCATCAAAAAGCAATTTTATTTTGAATTCTTGGCAAAATGTGCGGCTTTGCCGCACAGACACCGTGACTCTTTGAATAAAAATGTGGATACCTTTTGATGGTCCACCCCTGAAGATGAGTCTCACCAAATTTCAGGTTAATAGGGCTGACGCCCTGGGAGGAGTTTGTGAAAGTCTAAAGTGTAAACATGTTCTGGCGATTTCCCCATTGGAATAACATGGGAGGTTTTGGTCATCGCTACGGCAACGCCATAACAATTATGACATGGGTCTCACTGCCTTTTTTGATGGGGATGCCAAAATTGAGTTGTGTGTCAAATTTCAGATAATTTCGCAAAACTAAACATTCAACCTCCATATAAAATCTGTAGGGGGCGCTGTGGCGCCAAATAAATTTATTTCACTTCAAGTAGGTTTAGGGCAAAGAGTTTAACAACTGATTCTAATTTGACGCAATTCGGACTTTATCTGCGCAAATGGCAGAAATTTTAAATATGGGAGATTTCTGAAATTCTAGCTACAGTTTGCGGCTTCGCCGCACAGAGACCGTGAGAGGTATCAATGTAATTTGGATAACTTTTGATGTCCCACTCCTCAGTAGCATTTTCACCAAATTTCAGCTTTTTAGGGCCAACGCCCTGGGAGGAGTTCGTAAAAGTACGACATTTGGAAAAACTCCGAAGTCATGTTTAGCCATTTTTGAAGCAATATGGCTGACGTTTGGTTGGGCGGACGGCGTTGCCGTGATAATATATTTTACTTCTCTTGTCACCATCTACCTCTGCGCCAAATTTCATGATTCTACGATCAGATTTTTTTTGGGTCATTTCCCATCCCTCAATGCATTTTTGGTACATTTGGGGGCGCTGACGCGCCAATTTTTTTTATTTTAGAAAAGGGAAATAGCCAGAATGTAGAGAGGCACGATTTTTAGAAGTGTGCAAATTTTTGTGACTTTTCGTCAATGTTCACTGGGTGAAAAATGGGGGGGTTGGTCCCGAGAAGAAGAAGAAGAAAGAATAATATTCCGATGCGAAAACAATGTTTCCCATTTTTCAAATATCACAAACTATACATTTTCGGAAAGCGCTCGCGCTTTCCTACCTCATGGTGTGGGTCCCTGGTCACTGACGGGTACTTTCGATAATTTGGAGTGGGCTCCGCCCACTTTGTGTTTTTGGCCCTCTATACAGTAATAATGTTCAATTTTTGCATTACATGCTTATATGCACGGAACATGCAAGAGATGGGGAACGTATTTGTGAGCTACTTAGCGCAAATGAGTGCTTTATATGGGGATGACGACCGCGAAGCGGTCGTCATCCCAATGTAAAGTGCTCGTTTAGTGCAAACTTTTGCACGGGCTTCGCCCGTTTACAACGGTAATGTTCCATTTTCCTACAACTAAATAGCATGCACGGGGCGTGCATGAGTGGAGGAGTGCGTTAGTGAGTGTTTGGAAGTGGGCGAGCGCTTCGCGCTCGATTTCGTGCGCACTACGTGCGCACTTTCGCAGCCGTGCTTCGCACGGCTTTACGAGACTAATAGGCCTCTCGCCAGCTTGTGGCGCTCGGGCCTAATAAGTGTCATAATGCTGAGTTTGTACTTCAGGTTATGACGTTCATTCACTGTCGAGAATGTGATGTCATATTTTCCTATGGAGGCGGGGCCAGATGTTTGTCATGGTCATTATTAATTAGGATTTTTGGATCGACCAACTTGTCAAATTAATCTTAAGACTTAAAGTCCTTTAACTGACGATGATCACGTCTTTAGAGTTTAAAAATGGCTCTTCATCATCTTCTTCTCCTTCGTTGGCGTTTTATTGTGGTCGAGGGGAAGATACAAACGACTAAATTCTCCAGGAGAAATGTCATTATGTTTTTTAATTTCATAAATGAATTCGATGACAAACTCGTGCCAGAAATAAAACATAAAGTCCTAAAGTTAGAAAGCAGAAGATGTTTCTGTGATTGGTTTTGGTTTTGAGGAAGTGACATCACGGCGCAGTGGTTTCTGCGGTAACGCTGTGGTCATGTGACTCCTCGTGTGTCAGAGGTCACGCTGCTGCGCAACGCAACACACATCAAATATAAACCTTATGTTTACGTTATTGAACATTTGGTTTGTTTCTGCTTGTATGAAAAACTTAAATTCTACCTCTAAAATGCTTAGACTTAAGATTGTTACTTTAAAACTAAAGTTAAAAAATATTACTAACAGACAAAAACATAAAAAATATGACTTTCAAACTAAAACCAAAAATATGACTTTTAAACAAAAAATAAACATTCTGACTTTGAAACTAAAACTAAAAAAATATGACTCTTAAACTTAAATAAAAAATTATGACCTTCAAACTAAAACTAAAATAGTTAAATAGTTCAAATTAATAGTTAATTAATAATAGTAGTTAATTAAAAATGACTCAAAATGATGAATTCTTAATTGTAAACTCAAAGCTTTTTTTGGTTTTCTCAGGACCAACCCCCCTGTTTTTCACCGCCCAACCAAATGTCGGCCATATTGGATCAAAATTTGCTAAGCATGACTTGGGAGTTTTTCCAAATGTCGTACTTTTACGAACTCCTCCCAAGACGTTGACCAGAAAAAGGTGATATTTGGTAAAAATTGTGTTGAGGAGTGGGACATCAAAAGCTATTCAAATTACTTTGATACCTGTCACGTTCTCTGTGCGACAAAGCTGCAAACTGTAGCTACAATTTAGGAAACTGTTTGCGCAGATAAAGTCTTAATTGCGTCAAATTTGAATCAGTTGTTACACCCTTTGCCTTAAACCGAGTTTAAGTTAAATTAATTAATTTGGCATGTCAGCGCCCCCTACAGAGTGACATAAAATTTTATATGGAGGGTAAAAATTTAAATTTTTCCAAATTTTACGAAATTTGGCACAAAATTCCATTTTGGCATCCCAATCAAATAAGTCAATGAGACCCATGTCATATTTGTTACGGCGTAACCGTAGAGATGACAGAAACCTCCCTTGTTATTCCAATGGGGAAATCGCCAGATATCTGAAATTTGAACTAGACACTTTATACATTTACAAACTCTTCCCTTCAATCTTTTCCCTTCATATGTAAAGCAAAGGGGAGAAGTCGCGACAGCGTCATGGATTCAGCAGTAAGTGTAATAAAAGGTAAATTGGGGGGCTAACGCGCCCCCTCCTAATGCGATGGCGGCATGGCGAGGGCCGATCATCGCCGCTTGCGGCTATATTTTAGTCATTATTGTCAGAAATGAGCTTTGAAAAAGAAAACATAAAACTGCTTAGATCTGCTCCTTCTGGAAGTCATAGTTTCAGTTCTCATTCATTACGTTGTATTTAGTTTTTGAATCAGCGTTTTTTGTAGTTGTGACAAAAATAGCACTTCCTGTGAACGACTCACGTTTCGACTCAACATCAGAAGTGATTCGGAACAAATGTTGAATCCGTCAAATGTAAGCACGGAGCATAAATAACATAACATAACAAGCTGGTTTAGCCCCGCCCTAAAGGAGGAGTTTCCACCTGTCGTTGTTTCCTGCTGGACCAGATTCAGGCCGTTGTCCCCCTATTGCCCCCCCCCCCACCACCACTGAGCGCTCTGGGTGTTAGATTCTATTGTTCTTGATTGGTCTTTTACTGGCTGATCTCTGTGGTTTGAGTAAAGAGCTGTAAACAGAAGGTAGATTGTTCCTCATGCGTCACAACATTCTAAAACCCCTTTAGTTTAATCTCACTTTGGTTCAGTTTTAATCCTCTCTGCGTCAGGGTCAGAGGTCACATTTGTGGACCTGCTTTATGGTTCATATCGCTGTAAACATAACTATAGAGACTCCGGATGGGGGCTTTGTCTCAGGTAAATTGTCTAAAAGTTCTTTGCATTAGTCTTTATAATTCTGCAGTGTTTTTGTGGAAGGAGGTTTCACATGACTTCAGCTGACGTGGTTTGGGTCTCATTTTTGGACCACATTTAGAGCAGGTTTAGGTCTCGTCTGGACCACATTTGTCTGAGAGTCATGAGACAGGAGCAACTCATCCTCAGTGTGATTCAGCAGCGCTCAAGGAAACAACACTTCACATTCACATTAGAATATGTCGTTCTCCTGTATTCTGTTCTCATGTTCCACAGTGAAGCTTTAACCCTGCTCTAATGTTCACTCCTAAAAATAGATTTTGTCCTGGTTAAGCCCTGGTTTAGTCCTGGTTTAGTCCTGGTTTAATCCTGGTTTAGTTCTGGTTCAGACCTGGTTTAGTCCTGGTTTTGCCCTGATTTAGTCCTGGTTTAGCCCTGGTTTAATCCTGGTTTAGTCCTGGTTTAATCCTGGTTTAGTTCTGGTTCAGCCCTGGTTTAATCCTGGTTCAGTTCTGGTTTATCCCAGGTTTAGCCCTGGTTTAGTCCTGGTTTAGCACTGGTTTAGTGCTGGTTTAGTCCTGGTTCAACCCTGGTTAAGTCCTGGTTTAATCCTGGTTTAATCCTGGTTTAGTCCTGATTTAGTCCTGGTTTAGTCCTGTTTTAGTCCTGTTCTTGCCCTGTTGTATTTGAAGTGCAGAGGTCATATAGAGGTTTGTTTTTTGAGGTTAATGACCCCAAAGTGAAACTACCTCTCACAGAACCTGGTCAGAATCCTGGTCTAACCCTGGACTTAACCTGGTCAGAATCCTGGTCTAAACCTGGACTAAACCTGGTCAGAATCCTGGTCTAACCTCGGACTAAACCTGGTCAGAATTCTGGTCTAACCTTGGACTAAACCTGGTCAGAATCCTGGTCTAACCTTGGACTAAACCTGGTCAGAATCCTGGTCTAACCTCGGACTAAACCTGGTCAGAATCCTGGTCTAACCTTGGACTAAACCTGGTCAGAATCCTGGTCTAACCTCGGACTAAACCTGTTCAGAATCCTGGTCTAACCTCGGACTAAACCTGTTCAGAATCCTGGTCTAACCTCGGACTAAACCTGGTCAGAATCCTGGTCTAACCTTGGACTAAACCTGGTCAGAATCCTGGTCTAACCTCGGACTAAACCTGGTCAGAATCCTGGTCTAACCTTGGACTAAACCTGGTCAGAATCCTGGTCTAACCTCGGACTAAACCTGTTCAGAATCCTGATCTAACCTCGGACTAAACCTGTTCAGAATCCTGGTCTAACCTCGGACTAAACCTGTTCAGAATCCTGGTCTAACCTCGGACTAAACCTGGTCAGAATCCTGGTCTAACCTTGGACTAAACCTGGTCAGAATCCTGGTCTAACCTTGGACTAAACCTGGTCAGAATCCTGGTCTAACCTTGGACTAAACCTGGTCAGAATCCTGGTCTAAACCTGGACTAAACTCTTGGACTTTATTTACTGCTCTGATCTGACGGTAAGAAACCCGAGCTCCTGGTTAAGTCGTGTTCTAGTCCAGATCCGCAGTACTGGGTTAGTTTAGGTTAATTTAGGGTTAGTTTATGTTAACCCAGTACTGAGGACCTGGTTTTAATCCCTCTTCTTTCTCTGCCTCTGTGTGTCTTCAGCTCTGTGGTGGTGGTGGTCCTCCATGGCCCTGTTTTAGACCTGTTTTAGAGCTGTTTTAGACCTGGTTTAGACCTGGTTTGGACCTGGTTTAGACCTGGTTTAGACCTGGTTTAGACCTGGTTTGGACCTGGTTTCAGTCCTTCTCTCTGTGTCTCCAGCTCTGTGGTGGTCCTCCATGGCCCTGTTTTAGACCTGTTTTAGACCTGTTTAAGACCTGTTTTAGACCTGGTTTAGACCTGGTTTAGACCTGGTTTGGACCTGGTTTAGACCTGGTTTGGACCTGGTTTAGACCTGGTTTCAGTCCTTCTCTCTGTGTCTCCAGCTCTGTGGTGGTCCTCCATGGCCCTGTTTAGACCTGTGTTAGACCTGTTTTAGACCTGTTTTAGACCTGGTTTAGACCTGGTTTGGACCTGGTTTGGACCTGGTTTAGACCTGGTTTAGACCTGGTTTCAGTCCTTCTCTCTGTGTCTCCAGCTCTGTGGTGGTCCTCCATGGCCCTGTTTTAGACCTGTTTTAGACCTGTTTTAGACCTGTTTTAGACCTGTTTTAGACCTGGTTTAGACCTGGTTTAGACCTGGTTTGGACCTGGTTTAGACCTGGTTTGGACCTGGCTTAGACCTGGTTTGGACCTGGTTTAGACCTGGTTTCAGTCCTTCTGTGTTTCCAGCTCTGTGGTGGTCCTCCATGGCCCTGTTTTAGACCTGTTTTAGACCTGTTTTAGACCTGTTTTAGACCTGGTTTAGACCTGGTTTGGACCTGGTTTAGACCTGGTTTGGACCTGGTTTAGACCTGGTTTGGACCTGGCTTAGACCTGGTTTGGACCTGGTTTAGACCTGGTTTCAGTCCTTCTGTGTTTCCAGCTCTGTGGTGGTCCTCCATGGCCCTGTACCTGTGTTAGACCTGTTTTAGACCTGTTTTATACCTGGTTTAGACCTGGTTTAGACCTGGTTTAGACCTGGTTTGGACCTGGTTTGGACCTGGTTTAGACCTGTTTTAGACCTGGTTTAGACCTGGTTTAGACCTGGTTTGGACCTGGTTTAGACCTGGTTTAGACCTGGTTTCAGTCCTTCTCTCTGTGTCTCCAGCTCTGTGGTGGTCCTCCATGGCCCTGTTTAGACCTGTGTTAGACCTGTTTTAGACCTGGTTTAGACCTGGTTTAGACCTGGTTTAGACCTGGTTTGGACCTGGTTTAGACCTGGTTTCAGTCCTTCTCTCTGTGTCTCCAGCTCTGTGGTGGTCCTCCATGGCCCTGTTTTAGACCTGTTTTAGACCTGTTTTAGACCTGTTTAAGACCTGTTTTAGACCTGGTTTAGACCTGGTTTAGACCTGGTTTGGACCTGGTTTAGACCTGGTTTAGACCTGGTTTCAGTCCTTCTCTCTGTGTCTCCAGCTCTGTGGTGGTCCTCCATGGCCCTGTTTTAGACCTGTTTTAGACCTGTTTTAGACCTGTTTTAGACCTGGTTTAGACCTGGTTTAGACCTGGTTTAGACCTGGTTTGGACCTGGTTTAGACCTGGTTTAGACCTGGTTTCAGTCCTTCTCTCTGTGTCTCCAGCTCTGTGGTGGTCCTCCATGGCCCTGTTTAGACCTGTGTTAGACCTGTTTTAGACCTGGTTTAGACCTGGTTTAGACCTGGTTTAGACCTGGTTTGGACCTGGTTTAGACCTGGTTTCAGTCCTTCTCTCTGTGTCTTCAGCTCTGTGGTGGTCCTCCATGGCCCTGTTTTAGACCTGTTTTAGACCTGTTTTAGACCTGTTTAAGACCTGTTTTAGACCTGGTTTAGACCTGGTTTAGACCTGGTTTGGACCTGGTTTAGACCTGGTTTAGACCTGGTTTCAGTCCTTCTCTCTGTGTCTCCAGCTCTGTGGTGGTCCTCCATGGCCCTGTTTTAGACCTGTTTTAGACCTGTTTTAGACCTGGTTTAGACCTGGTTTAGACCTGGTTTAGACCTGGTTTGGACCTGGTTTAGACCTGGTTTAGACCTGGTTTCAGTCCTTCTCTCTGTGTCTCCAGCTCTGTGGTGGTCCTCCATGGCCCTGGTGCTGCAGCTCGTGGGCTTGGTTCTGGGGCTCCTCTCGTGGGGACTCACCTCCAGCTGCACCTCGTCTCACCACTGGAAGGTTTCACCAGATTTATTCATCTCAATTTGACCATTTTGGAAAAATTCTCTATTTTGTTTCTCACAATATATGAAATGAGTCTGAAGTTTGTCCAAACCAGATGTTTTCTTGATCTCCTCCTTTGATATTGACACCATTATTTAAAAGTGTACAGTTAATATTCATGTTTATTGATATTTATGACAACGCAAAGCTCCATAGTTTTATATCACAGTTAGCAGTCGCAGCTAGCTTCACGTGCTTAAATAAAAGGGACAAAAATCACAGTTCTGAAGTTTGTCCCTGTGTCTCTCTGTAGGTGAAGAGTCAGATGGAGTCTGTGAGCGCCTCCCAGTGGACGTTTGAGGGATTGTGGATGAGCTGTGCTGCTGCTTCTACAGGATCCACCCAGTGCTCCAGGTTCAAGACCGTCCTGGGACTGCCGGGTAAGGACCAGGGGCCATCAAGGACCAGGGACCAGGGACCAGGGATCAGGGACCAGGGACCAGGGACCAGGGACAAAGGACCAGAGACCAGAGACCAGAGACCAGAGACCAGAGACCAGGGACCAGGGACCAGAGACCAGAGACCAGGGACCAGGGACCAAGGGTAGAACAGGTTCAGTCCTGGTTACAATCTGTGTCAAGACTGGGTTTAGTTCTGGTTTAGTTCTGGTTTAGTCCTCCTTTAGTCCTCCTTTAGTCCTCCTTTAGTCCTCCTTTAGTCCTCCTTTAGTCCTCCTCTAGTCCGGGTTTGACTCTCCTCTCTCTCCAGTGCACGTGCAGGTGTGTCGGGGCCTCATGATCCTGGCTCTGGTCCTGGACTTGGTCTCTGGTCTGGTCTCAGCTCTGGGTCTGAAGTGCACCAGGCTCAGTGGAGTCTCGGACCAGACCAAGGCCCAGCTGACCCTGAGCGGCGGAGTCCTCTACATCCTCTCAGGTAATGAACGGCGTCGGTGAAGCGCTGTAAACGGTGTCGGTGAAGCGCTGTAAACGGTGTCGGTGAAGCCCTGTAAACGGTGAAGCGCTGTAAACGGTGTCGGTGAAGCCCTGTAAACGGTGAAGCGCTGTAAACGGTGTCGGTGAAGCCCTGTAAACGGTGTGGATGAAGCCCTGTAAACTGTGTCGTGAAGCGCTGTAAACGGTGAAACCCTGTAAACTTTGTCGGTGAAGCGCTGTAAATGGTGTCGGTGAAGCCCTGTAAACGGTGTCGGTGAAGCGCTGTAAATGGTGTCGGTGAAGCCCTGTAAACGGTGTCGGTGAAGCGCTGTAAATGGTGTCGGTGAAGCCCTGTAAACGGTGAAGCGCTGTAAACGGTGTCGGTGAAGCCCTGTAAACGGTGAAGCGCTGTAAACGGTGTCGGTGAAGCCCTGTAAACGGTGTGGATGAAGCCCTGTAAACTGTGTCGTGAAGCGCTGTAAACGGTGAAGCCCTGTAAACTTTGTCGGTGAAGCGCTGTAAACGGTGTCGGTGAAGCCTTGTAAACGGTGTCGGTGAAGCCTTGTAAACGGTGTCGGTGAATCGCTGTAAACGGTGAAGCCCTGTAAACTTTGTCGGTGAAGCGCTGTAAATGGTGTCGGTGAAGCCCTGTAAACGGTGAAGCCCTGTAAACGGTGTCGGTGAAGCCTTGTAAACGGTGTCGGTGAAGCCTTGTAAACGGTGTCGGTGAAGCGCTGTAAACGGTGAAGCCCTGTAAACGGTGAAGTCTTGTAAACGGTGTCGGTGAAGCGCTGTAAACTGTGTCGGTGAAGCCCTGTAAACGGTTTCGGTGAAGCCCTGTAAACTGTGTCGTGAAGCGCTGTAAACGGTGTCGGTGAAGCGCTGTAAACGGTGTCGGTGAAGCGCTGTAAACTGTGTCGTGAAGCGCTGTAAACGGTGAAGCCCTGTAAACGGTGTCAGTGAAGCCCTGTAAACGGTGTCGGTGAAGCGCTGTAAACGGTGTTGGTGAAGCGCTGTAAACTGTGTCGTGAAGCGCTGTAAACGGTGAAGCCCTGTAAACGGTGAAGCCCTGTAAACGGTGAAGCCCTGTAAACGGTGTCGGTGAAGCGCCGTAAACGGTGTTGGTGAAGCGCTGTAAACGGTGTCGGTGAAGCGCTGTAAACAGTGAAGCCCTGTAAACGGTGTCGGTGAAGCCCTGTAAACGGTGTCGGTGAAGCCCTGTAAACGGTGAAGCCTTGTAAACGGTGTCGGTGAAGCGCTGTAAACGGTGTCGGTGAAGCGCCGTAAACGGTGTTGGTGAAGCGCTGTAAACGGTGTCGGTGAAGCGCTGTAAACAGTGAAGCCCTGTAAACGGTGTCGGTGAAGCCCTGTAAACGGTGTCGGTGAAGCCCTGTAAACGGTGAAGCCTTGTAAACGGTGTCGGTGAAGCGCTGTAAACGGTGTCGGTGAAGCCCTGTAAACGGTGTCGGTGAAGCGCTGTAAACTGTGTCGTGAAGCGCTGTAAACGGTGTCGGTGAAGCGCCGTAAACGGTGTTGGTGAAGCGCCGTAAACGGTGTCGGTGAAGCCCTGTAAACGGTGTCGGTGAAGCCCTGTAAACGGTGAAGCGCTGTAAACGGTGTCGGTGAAGCGCTGTAAACGGTGTCGGTGAAGCCCTGTAAACGGTGTCGGTGAAGCGCTGTAAATGGTGTCGGTGAAGCCCTGTAAACGGTGTCGGTGAAGCGCTGTAAATGGTGTCGGTGAAGCCCTGTAAACGGTGAAGCCCTGTAAACGGTGTCGGTGAAGCCCTGTAAACGGTGAAGCCCTGTAAACGGTGTAGGTGAAGCCTTGTAAACGGTGTCGGTGAAGCGCTGTAAACGGTGAAGCCCTGTAAACGGTGAAGTCTTGTAAACGGTGTCGGTGAAGCGCTGTAAACTGTGTCGGTGAAGCCCTGTAAACGGTTTTGGTGAAGCCCTGTAAACTGTGTCGTGAAGCGCTGTAAACGGTGTCGGTGAAGCGCTGTAAACGGTGTCGGTGAAGCGCTGTAAACGGTGTCGGTGAAGCGCTGTAAACGGTGTCGGTGAAGCCCTGTAAACGGTGTCGGTGAAGCGCTGTAAACTGTGTCGTGAAGCGCTGTAAACGGTGTCGGTGAAGCGCCGTAAACGGTGTCGGTGAAGCGCTGTAAACGGTGTCGGTGAAGCCCTGTAACTGGTGTCGGTGAAGCCCTGTAAACGGTGTCGGTGAAGCGCTGTAAACTGTGTCGGTGAAGCCCTGTAAACAGTGTCGGTGAAGCCCTGTAAACGGTTTCGGTGAAGCGCTGTAATCTGTGTCGTGAAGCGCTGTAAACGGTGAAGCCCTGTAAACGGTGAAGCCCTGTAAACGGTGTCGGTGAAGCGCTGTAAACGGTGTCGGTGAAGCCCTGTAAACGGTGTCGGTGAAGCGCTGTAAACGGTGTCGGTGAAGCGCTGTAAACGGTTTCGGTGAAGCGCTGTAAACGGTGTCGGTGAAGCGCTGTAAATGGTGTCGGTGAAGCGCTGTAAACTGTGTCGTGAAGCGCTGTAAACGATGAAGCAGGGCCGGCCCAAGCCTTCAGGGGGCCCTAAGCGAAAACATTTTTGGGGGCCCCTCACCACGTCATCAGAATCAGTTTTATTGCCATTGTCAGTAAACAATTCACATATGGGAACTTTCTTCAACGCAAACAAAGCACCAAAACTCCAGGGCATCCGTTTGCCAGTTAGTTTATTCTCAACACCTCACAAGCTCAAATATTGATAACTTAAATCCCACAATGCAACTTGGTATTCCGCTGACATCACCTCTACTCCCTGTACAAATAACACACGTTCCAGATATGTTTTTGGGCGTATTTGTGGGCGTTAAGGGTCGACAGCCACATTAGCACATTAGTTTAAATTAATAAACAGGGGGGTCTGGGGGCCCTCCCCCAGAGATTTTCTGACCTTTTTGGGTCTTCTGCTGCATTTTAATGTGGTCCAGCCGGCTAAAGTAAGAGTAAAATGTTGAGGTTGTAATGCTATAAAATGATGATGTGATGAAACTGCGCCAGGAGAAAATGACTAAAGCCAGTTATTAATACATTAGTGTACTTAATTACTCAATACAATATTGGCTATGAAAAATAATTATGGTCAAATTGATTCATTTTAACTGAAAATGTAAAAGTAATAGTTATCCTTACTAATTTATCTTTTACAGCTCCCAACTGTTCCTTCTTGCCAAAGTGACAAAACAAGTTATATTAAATTAAACAAATGGCATAAGTATTGCTTGATTAACAATTAACACTGATAAAACAGTGCAAACATGTTATTCCCAGAGAATGAACAGAACTAGAAGTGA
Organism: Eucyclogobius newberryi; assembly: GCF_026437365.1. NCBI lineage: Eukaryota > Metazoa > Chordata > Actinopteri > Gobiiformes > Gobiidae > Eucyclogobius > Eucyclogobius newberryi. Next base: position 19,439,958 of record NW_027315724.1, read on the forward strand.
AGGTCCAAACCTAGCTATAGTGAAGAGACTGCATTTCTGCAGCTTTGCCACTTTTATATAAAAATATATAGTATTATTCTATAACAGACGCAATCATAATATGTCTGGTTATTTTTCACTATCAAGTTATTATAATTTATAACAAATAGTCTAATGATGCTTTTTAAATAAATTGAAATGTTTTATTGCTCTATTAAAAGTTAATTACAATATAAATGTTTGTTCTGATCAGAACACCACACTGGACTCCTGCACCTTTATGTTCCTCTTATTGCACGTTAAGAAGTCAAAGTAAAACAGACATCACGAGTCACGATTGATCTCACACATGGTGATGTGAGAGAGGGACGCAAACTCAAACCGCTCATCTCTGACTGAGGCTGCACAGGGGCCCTGGACAGGGGCCCGGGACAGGGGCCGCACACTGTTCACTCCAAAGTCTCACATCAGAGGTTCTGGACGAGACGGCGCTCGTCCGGACCGGATCTCCGCCTCTTAGTGACCGGGGCACAGACGCCCCTCACCGGCCTCACCTGCAGCTGACACGGGCTGGTGTCAATGTTAAGCTTATTATCTTTCATTCAGACACATTATTGTGCGCGGGGCAGAGCTCTCGTCGCCTCCAGCCTGAGCGAACTAATGTGACAGAATCGTGTTGTTTCAAACAGCAGCATTAACCGTCTCTTTGTAAGAGAAGTTCAATACCTGGAAAGTGTTGTTGAGTTTGCAGTTTCTTTACATCGTCAAGAAGTTTCTTCTTTCGTTTTTCGGCATCGGGGGGATATATTCCTCTGGACATGAGGACCACGCAGGGACCACGTTCTGTTGTGTTTATGTTTTGCTCTCGTTCTGCTCGCGCACAATGAAGTTGCCCAATCAGCGCAGGTTTGGTGTCTCGGTTGCCAGATTGTCATTACAAATAAATGCGGTTTGTGCGTTATATGTTACCGCTGTGTGCGCCGCCGCGCCAGCAGCGCTACTACACTAGTGGTGCACGCTGCGCTTGCGCTTCTCATAAGACGGGTTGCCAGATTGGGGGCCCTATTAACGCCTCGGGGCCCTACGCGGCTGCTTAGTTCGCTTATAGGCTGGGCCGGCCCTGCGGTGAAGCCCTGTAAACGGTTTCGGTGAAGCGCTGTAAACGGTGAAGCCCTGTAAACGGTGTCGGTGAAGCCCTGTAAACGGTGTCGGTGAAGCCCTGTAAACGGTGAAGCCCTGTAAACGGTGAAGCCCTGTAAACGGTGTCGGTGAAGCCCTGTAAACGGTGAAGCCCTGTAAACGGTGTCGGTGAAGCCCTGTAAACGGTGAAGCCCTGTAAACGGTGTCGGTGAAGCCCTGTAAACGGTGAAGCCCTGTAAACGGTGTCGGTGAAGCCCTGTAAACGGTGAAGCCCTGTAAACGGTGTCGGTGAAGCCCTGTAAACGGTGTCGGTGAAGCCCTGTAAACGGTGAAGCCCTGTAAACGGTGTCGGTGAAGCCCTGTAAACGGTGAAGCCCTGTAAACGGTGAAGCCCTGTAAACGGTGAAGCCCTGTAAACGGTGTCGGTGAAGCCCTGTAAACGGGTTCAAGCTTCAGAAACTTAATCTAACTCTAAATCATTTTGTCTTTCAGGTTTGTCCAGTTTGACCGCTGTGTCTCTTTACGCCAGTCGAGTCATCCAGGACTTCTACAGCCCGGCCTACGGAGGAGTCAGGTCAGTGTGAGTCAGGTTCTGGAGACTTGGGCCCCTGTAGACTTGGGCCTTTGAAGACTTGGGCCCTTGGAGACTTGGGCCCCTGGAGACTTGGGCCCTTGTAGACTTGGGCCCTTGGAGACTTGGGCCCTTGGAGACTTGGGCCCCTGGAGACTTGGGCCCTTGGAGACTTGGGCCCCTGGAGACTTGGGCCCTTGTAGACTTCGGCCCTTGGAGACCTGGGCCCCTGGAGACCTGGGCCCCTGTAGACTTGGGCCCCTGTAGACATGGGCCCCTGTAGACTTGGGCCACTGTAGACTTGGGCCCCTGTAGACATAGGCCACTGCAGACTTGGGCCCCTGGAGACTTGGGCTCTTGGAGACTTGGGCCCCTGTAGACATGGGCCCCTGTAGACCTGGGCCCCTGTAGACCTGGGCCAGTGCTGAAGATAATCCAGAGTAGTTTCCTTGTTTGTGTTTGTTTCTGTTGTTGTTGTCTTTGTTGTCGTTGTTGTTGTTGTTGTTGTTGTTCTGCCGCTTCAGAAACACAAATGTCAGATTTGAGTTTCTTTCTGTTGTTTCCTGCGTCAGGTTCGAGTTGGGCGCGGCTCTGTACCAGGGCTGGTCCGGGGCAGGTCTGGCTCTGCTCGGAGGGTCTCTGCTCTGCTGCAGCCTCCGCAACCAGCGACACTCTGCTCCACCGTGAATATTAATACTTTTAATATTATAAATACTACTATAAATACTACTACTACCACTGTAACTATTACCACTGCTGTTACTGCTCTGACCTGTTCATGTTTGTGTTTCAGTCATTACTCTGTGAAGTTCACCTCAGACTCTCAGAACATCTACAGAGCTCCATCTGAGTCCAGCACCAAGGCCTACGTCTGAACCAGGACTCAACCGGGACTCAACCGGGACTAAACCGGGTCTGAACCGGGACTGAACCAGGACTCAACCGGGACTAAACCGGGTCTGAACCGGGACTGAACCAGGACTCAACCGGGACTAAACCGGGACTAAACCGGGACTAAACTGGGACTGAACCGGGACTGAACCGGGACTGAACCGAGACTGAACCTGAACCAGTGAAATTTGTATTTGTATTATAGGTTTTCTCTTATGCTGTTTAAACACTATAAACTAAATAAAAAAAGATACATGATAAAAAAAAATATATATATGTTCTTTTTTGTGTGTGTACGTCTCATTTCCTCATAAATCTTATATATCAGGTATAACTTCAGAGACTGAAGCGCTCCTAACCTGTAGTGAGGACTTCTAAGACGTGGACCAATGAGGCAGTGGAGGAGGAGCTACGTGTGTTTGGACATCACAGACTGGGAGGAGCTACGTGTGTTTGGACATCACAGACTGGGAGGAGCTACGTGTGTTTGGACATCACAGACTGGGAGGAGCTACAAGTGTGTTTGGACATTACAGACTGGGAGGAGCTACGTGTGTTTGGACATCACAGACTGGGAGGAGCTACGTGTGTTTGGACATCACAGACTGGGAGGAGCTACGTGTGTTTGGACATCACAGACTGGGAGGAGCTACGAGCGTGTTTGGACATCACAGACTGGGAGGAGCTACGAGCGTGTTTGGACATTACAGACTGGGAGGAGCTACGTGCGTGTTTGGACATTACAGACTGGGAGGAGCTACGTGCGTGTTTGGACATTACAGACTGGGAGGAGCTACGTGTGTTTGGACATTACAGACTGGGAGGAGCTACGTGTGTTTGGACATTACAAACTGGGAGGAGCTACGTGTGTTTGGACATTACAGACTGGGAGGAGCTACGTGTGTTTGGACATTACAAACTGGGAGGAGCTACGTGTGTGTTTGGACATTACAGACTGGGAGGAGCTACGTGTGTTTGGACATTACAGACTGGGAGGAGTTACGTGCGTGTTTGGACATTACAGACTGGGAGGAGCTACGTGTGTTTGGACATTACAGACTGGGAGGAGCTACATGCGTGTTTGGACATTACGGACTGGGAGGAGCTACGTGCGTTTGGACATTACAGACTGGGAGGAGCTACGTGCGTGTTTGGACATTACAGACTGGGAGGAGCTACGTGCGTTTGGACATTACAGACTGGGAGGAGCTACGTGCATGTTTGACATTACAGACTGGGAGGAGCTACGTGCGTGTTTGGACATTACAGACTGGGAGGAGCTACGAGCGTGTTTGGACATTACAGACTGGGAGGAGCTACGTGTGTTTGGACATTACAGACTGGGAGGAGCTACGAGCGTGTTTGGACATTACAGACTGGGAGGAGCTACGTGCGTTTGGACATTACAGACTGGGAGGAGCTACGTGTGTTTGGACATTACAGACTGGGAGGAGCTACGTGTGTTTGGACATTACAGACTGGGAGGAGCTACGTGCGTGTTTGGACATTACAGACTGGGAGGAGCTACGTGTGTTTGGACATTACAGACTGGGAGGAGCTACGAGCGTGTTTGGACATCACAGACTGGGAGGAGCTACGAGTGTGTTTGGACATTACAGACTGGGAGGAGCTACGTGTGTGATTGGACATTACAGACTGGGAGGAGCTACGTGCGTGTTTGGACATTACAGACTGGGAGGAGCTACGTGTGTTTGGACATTACAGACTGGGAGGAGCTACGTGTGTTTGGACATTACAGACAGGGAGGAGCTACATGTGTTTGGACATTACAGACTGGGAGGAGTTACGAGCGTGTTTGGACATTACAGACTTGGAGGAGCTACGTGCGTGATTGGACATTAAAAACTGGGAGGAGCTACGAGCGTGTTTGGACATCACAGACTGGGAGGAGCTACGAGTGTGTTTGGACATTACAGACTGGGAGGAGCTACGTGCGTGATTGGACATTACAGACTGGGAGGAGCTACGAGCGTGTTTGGACATTACAGACTGGGAGGAGCTACGTGCGTGTTTGGACATTACAGACTGGGAGGATCTACGAGCGTGTTTGGATATTACAGACTGGGAGGAGCTACGTGCGTTTGGACATTACAGACTGGGAGGAGCTACGTGTGTTTGGACATTACAGACTGGGAGGAGCTACGTGTGTTTGGACATTACAGACTGGGAGGAGCTACGTGCGTGTTTGGACATCACAGACTGGGAGGAGCTACGAGCGTGTTTGGACATTACAGACTGGGAGGAGCTACGTGTGTTTGGACATTACAGACTGGGAGGAGCTACGTGCATGTTTGGACATTACAGACTGGGAGGAGCTACGTGTGTTTGGACATTACAGACTGGGAGGAGCTACGTGTGTTTGGACATTACAGACTAGGAGGAGCTACGAGCGTTTGGACATTATAGACTGGGAGGAGCTACGTGTGTTTGGACATTACAGACTGGAAGGAGCTACGTGCATGTTTGACATTACAGACTGGGAGGAGCTACGTGCGTGTTTGGACATTACAGACTGGGAGGAGCTACGTGCGTGATTGGACATTACAAACTGGGAGGAGCTACGTGCGTGTTTGGACATTACAGACTGGGAGGAGCTGCGAGCGTGTTTGGACATCACAGACTTGGAGGAGCTGCGTGCATTTGGACATTACAGACTGGGAGGAGCTACGTGCGTGATTGGACATTACAGACTGGGAGGAGCTACGAGCGTGTTTGGACATCACAGACTGGGAGGAGCTACGAGCGTGTTTGGACATTACAGACTGGGAGGAGCTACGAGCGTGTTTGGACATTACAGACTGGGAGGAGCTACGTGTGTTTGGACATTACAGACTGGGAGGAGCTACGTGCGTGTTTGGACATTACAGACTGGGAGGAGCTACGTGCGTGATTGGACATTACAGACTGGGAGGAGCTACGTGTGTGTTTGGACATTACAGACTGGGAGGAGCTACGTGCGTGTTTTGACGTACCGGCTTCTCACCAACTACAAGCCCAGAGCCCCCCTTCCAAAGACGACTGAAAACTGTTTTATATTTCACCAACGTAAGTTCCTATGTTTGTGATATCTGTTCATTGACAATGGCAATAAACCCTATGTAATGTAGTGTCCATGTGGGGGCGCCACTCATATGTAATATTCCCCAAGAGCAAATTTGTTTTGTTTCATTAACACGTGTTTCAAGACAATACTTTGCAGCGGGTAAAAATGTAGACATCATTTTTTTGTGTTATTTTATTTTCTCAAACTTTTAACGTTGTTTAACCGCCTGGTCACTGATCTGCACACAATTAAACCAACTGAAAAAAACATACAGGGAATCAGGGCCACTCGAGGGGACTGTGGGAGGGGCATCAGGGCCAGTCGAGGAGACTGTGGGAGGGGCATCAGGGCCAGTCGAGGAGACTGTGGGAGGGGCATCAGGGCCACTTGAGGGGACTGTGGGAGGGGCATCAGGGTCACTCGAGAGCACTGTTTTTTGGGAAAAATCCATCTGCAACAGGGTCAGACCAGAGAGGCGGAGCTAAGACCAATGAGAGCGCCCCCTGCAGACTGACACTCAAACTCAAAGCAGACGGTCGACCAATCGGGCTCAGGACAGGATCAAGCACATCTGAAAAACAGTAGTCCTGGTTTAGTCCTGGTTTAGTCCTGGTTTAGCCCTGGTTCAGTCCTGGTTTAGCCCTGGTTCAGTCCTGGTTTAGTCCTGGTTTAGACCTGGCTTAGACCTGGTTTAGCCCTGGTTTAGACCTGGTTTAGTCCTGGTTTAGCCCTGGTTTAGACCTGGTTCAGTCCTGGTTTAGACCTGGTTTAGTCCTGGTTTAGTCCTGGTTTAGTCCTGGTTTAGACCTGGTCTTACCTCCGGTCCTGGTTCACGAGGGAGTAACAAACAGTGGAATAAAAATCTGGACATAAATTAGGATTAAATGTTATTTCAGTCGTTATTGTAAAACAAAACTCTTTAATGACGTCAAAGAGAAACAAACTAGACTTTGAAAATCTACAAATGACTTTCCAAAATAAAAGAAGCCTGAACATAGAAACTACTTTGAAAATAGTTTAGTTGAGTAAAGCTTGGAATTGTTTCTAGTTCCTGTTGCCTTAAAAATGTGGTGCTCCACTTCCTGCTCCGTTCATGATTTTGGGGAATTAACCGAGTCTTGCTAAAATCAATTCATAATTAATTAAAACAAAGCATAGATGGCTAATCACAGTTTTATATTAAAGCTACTGTATGTTAGCATTTAGCTTTGAGGACCATGTCAAATGAAGCCTGCGTAAGTTCACCTGGAAGACCTAACCTAAATCTGCGTCGGCCTCCATGGAAGGACCCCTCTCCCCAGCGCCATCATCGCACTCAAGCGGGAGTCCGCCTGTCCGTCTGTGAGAGTCAGATCCCTCACTTCACCATGGACTCTTCCAGGTTTCTGCGCTTATCCCAAAGAGGTTATGCAGTTTTTCCCGGCCAAGAAGGATTGGTAAAAGGACAGGGGACGTCCGCGTCATGGCCCCTACATCTGCTCCTCATCCCCAATCAACGCTCTCAGTCACTCCTCCCCGCTCCAATCAACGCACAGGCGGCAGCATTTAAACGCTCAGGTTGATGGCTCAGTCGCTTCAAACCGTATCTGCGACCCACCACCTCCCCTGCTCCTCCTCTGCATCTATTATTCTCTCCACATCTACCACCACCAGTCTCCAGGCTCCGGGGGGAAGGTATCTAATTCAATCAAATCATGGAGTGCCCATGATCGCTACGCCTTCCACCGGGGTCTGAGCGCCAAATAAACTTTGCAATAAAGTTCGCTAAAACATCTTTTCTGCTTTTGTGTCTGAGTCTCTCCAGGGTGAACTATAAAAATGTGGATAATGTTACTGTGTTTTCACTTCGGTTTGACTGAAAAGTGTTTGACTTCCTGTTTGAGAGCTGTGGCTTTCGGTGGAACATCTGAAGCGTGTTTTACTGCGCTCCCTCTGACCACAGGCTGTCAGGTCTGTGCTCCCTCTGACCACAAGAAGCAAACTTCTCACCACACGTTTCACTGTTTGTTCTGCTGTGTTTAGCACTCACATGAAGAGGCAAAAAGCAGAGAAACACTAAAGAATCATTTGTCTCCAAACTCTGACTTGATCTTGTGTTTCTACTGATGCTAACTTATATGTCGAGCCTTAGCAACACAAAGCTAGCAAAGCGCGTTAGCAACAGCCGTTTCCTGTTTATCGCCGCACGGCACTCGCTTTGTCAAGAGCCAGAATCTGATATTTCCAGGTCATAATGCGTCTAACATTAGCATTAGCATTAGCATGACATAAAGAGAGGTTCAAACGCGGCGTAGAGGCTTTGAAGAGAAGTCAAAGAATTGAGGCAAAACTGTTCTTGTGCACGCTAGCTTTAGCCACGTCCCTCACACACACAAACCAAACGTGTTTTTGTAAATCACTCAGATCGAAAAATTATAATTTCAGTTGCATTTTTTGCCTTTTAGTCCCTTTTAGCCCCACCCCTCACACACACCAACTTGTTTGAGTGTCACGATGTGGAGCAGAACCACAGCAGAAACACAGACATGAACAGAACCGTTCCAGTCAAACTGTGACTGGACTGGACCATAATAAAGAGTACCTGGGCTGGCTCTGATTGGTCGCCTCTGCTCATGTGACACGAGGAGCTCGTTGCAGGTCGTTTCCTTGAGGCGGCCATTTTTTATTCCTGAAAGAAAAAAAACAAAGACTTTGAGAAAAATAACTTTAGATTCAGATCAGACACAGACACTGAGGTCAGACCTAGTCTACACCAGCAGCAGAGAACCAACTTAACCAGGACCAGACCCAGGACCAGACTCAGGAAGACCAGCAGAACACTGTCCAGAACGGGCCGCTGGGAGGTCAGAGTGGGTCGCGGGGCTGAGGTGTAGGTCTCAGGAGGAGTGCAGGCTGTAGGGACCTTCTGGTCGAATCTCTCTGGAAAAACAGAATAGACAGTTTTGAACAGTATTCACATCTCCAAACTGGACCTCAAATCTCATCTAAGAACAAACTGTTGTGTCCATGAGCAAGACACTGGCCAAGCCACTCTTCAGTGACATGAGCCAACACATTCAGCATGTCTGCTGAGGCCCACCCTGAGGCTGAGGCCCACTCTGAGACTGAGGCCCACCCTGAGGCTGAGGCCCACCCTGAGGCAAAGGCCCACCCTGAGGCTGAGGCCCACCCTGAGGCTGAGGCCGACCCTGAGGCTGAGGCCCACCCTGAAGCAGAGGCCCACCTTGAGGCTGAGGCCCACCTTGAGGCTGAGGCCCACCCTGAGGCTGAGGCCCACGTTGAGGCTGAGGCCCACCTTGAGACTGAGGCCCACCCTGAAGCAGAGGCCCACCCTGAGGCTGAGGCCCACCTTGAGGCTGAGGCCCACCTTGAGGCTGAGGCCCACCCTGAGGCAGAGGCCCACCCTGAGGCTGAGGCCCACCCTGAGGCTGAGGCCGACCCTGAGGCTGAGGCCCACCCTGAGGCAGAGGTCCACCCTGAGGCTGAGACCCACCCTGAGGCTGAGGCCCACCCTGAGGCTGAGGTCCACCCTGAAGCAGACGCCCACCTTGAGGCTGAGGCCCACCTTGAGGCTGAGGCCCACCCTGAGGCTGAAGCCCACCCTGAGGCTGAGGCCCACCTTGAGGCTGAGGCCCACCTTGA
>NW_027315724.1:19454244-19586744 GCF_026437365.1 Eucyclogobius newberryi
TGTTTGCATTTCCACAAACTGACCAGCAGAGGAAGCTGCCACTCTGAGCTAAGAGGCTGAAGGTGCAGAGTGAAGACCAGAGGCTAAAGGTGCAGAGTGAAGACCAGAGGCTGAAGGTGCAGAGTGAAGACCAGAGGCTGAAGGTGCAGGGTGAAGACTAGAGGCTGAAGGTGCAGAGTGAAGACCAGAGGCTGAAGGTGCAGAGTGAAGACCAGAGGCTGAAGGTGCAGAGTGAAAACCAGAGGCTGAAGGTGCAGAGTGAAGACCAGAGGCTGAAGGTGCAGAGTGAAGACCAGAGGCTGAAGGTGCAGAGTGAAGACCAGAGGCTGAAGGTGCAGGGTGAAGACTAGAGGCTGAAGGTGCAGAGTGAAGACCAGAGGCTGAAGGTGCAGAGTGAAGACCAGAGGCTGAAGGTGCAGAGTGAAGACCAGAGGCAGAAGGTGCAGAGTGAAGACCAGAGGCTGAAGGTGCAGAGTGAAGACCAGAGGCTGAAGGTGCAGAGTGAGGACCAGAGGCTGAAGGTGCAGAGTGAGGACCAGAGGCTGAAGGTGCAGAGTGAAGACCAGAGGCTGAAGGTGCAGAGTGAGGACCAGAGGCTGAAGGTGCAGAGTGAAGACCAGAGGCTGAAGGTGCAGAGTGAAGACCAGAGGCTGAAGGTGCAGAGTGAAGACCAGAGGCTGAAGGTGCAGGGTGAAGACCAGAGGCTGAAGGTGCAGAGTGAAGACCAGAGGCTGAAGGTGCAGAGTGAAGACCAGAGGCAGAAGGTGCAGAGTGAAGACCAGAGGCTGAAGGTGCAGAGTGAAGACCAGAGGCTGAAGGTGCAGGGTGAAGACCAGAGGCTGAAGGTGCAGAGTGAAGACCAGAGGCTGAAGGTGCAGAGTGAAGACCAGAGGCTGAAGGTGCAGAGTGAAGACCAGAGGCTGAAGGTGCAGAGTGAAGACCAGAGGCTGAAGGTGCAGAGTGAAGAGCAGAGGCTGAAGGTGCAGAGTGAAGACCAGAGGCAGAAGGTGCAGAGTGAAGACCAGAGGCTGAAGGTGCAGAGTGAAGACCAGAGGCTGAAGGTGCAGGGTGAAGACCAGAGGCTGAAGGTGCAGAGTGAAGACCAGAGGCTGAAGGTGCAGAGTGAAGACCAGAGGCTGAAGGTGCAGAGTGAAGACCAGAGGCTGAAGGTGCAGAGTGAAGACCAGAGGCTGAAGGTGCAGAGTGAAGAGCAGAGGCTGAAGGTGCAGAGTGAAGACCAGAGGCTGAAGGTGCAGAGTGAAGACCAGAGGCTGAAGGTGCAGAGTGAAGACCAGAGGCTGAAGGTGCAGAGTGAGGACCAGAGGCTGAAGGTGCAGAGTGAAGACCAGAGGCTGAAGGTGCAGAGTGAGGACCAGAGGCTGAAGGTGCAGAGTGAAGACCAGAGGCTGAAGGTGCAGAGTGAAGACCAGAGGCTGAAGATGCAGAGTGAAGACCAGAGGCTGAAGGTGCAGAGTGAAGACCAGAGGCTGAAGGTGCAGAGTCAAGACCAGAGGCTGAAGGTGCAGAGTGAAGACCAGAGGCTGAAGGTGCAGGGTGAAGACCAGAGGCTGAAGGTGCAGAGTGAGGACCAGAGGCTGAAGGTGCAGAGTGAAGACCAGAGGCTGAAGGTGCAGAGTGAAGACCAGAGGCTGAAGGTGCAGAGTGAAGACCAGAGGCTGAAGGTGCAGAGTGAAGACCAGAGGCTGAAGGTGCAGAGTTAAGACCAGAGGCTGAAGGTGCAGAGTGAAGACCAGAGGCTGAAGGTGCAGAGTGAAGACCAGAGGCTGAAGGTGCAGAGTGAAGACCAGAGGCTGAAGGTGCAGAGTGAGGACCAGAGGCTGAATGTGCAGAGTGAAGACCAGAGGCTGAAGGTGCAGAGTGAAGACCAGAGGCTGAAGGTGCAGAGTGAAGACCAGAGGCTGAAGGTGCAGAGTGAAGACCAGAGGCTGAAGGTGCAGAGTGAAGACCAGAGGCTGAAGGTGCAGAGTGAGGACCAGAGGCTGAAGGTGCAGAGTGAGGACCAGAGGCTGAAGGTGCAGAGTGAAGACCAGAGGCTGAAGGTGCAGAGTGAAGACCAGAGGCTGAAGGTGCAGAGTGAAGACCAGAGGCTGAAGGTGCAGAGTGAAGACCAGAGGCAGAAGGTGCAGAGTGAAGACCAGAGGCTGAAGGTGCAGAGTGAAGACCAGAGGCTGAAGGTGCAGGGTGAAGACCAGAGGCTGAAGGTGCAGAGTGAAGAGCAGAGGCTGAAGGTGCAGAGTGAAGACCAGAGGCTGAAGGTGCAGGGTGAAGACCAGAGGCTGAAGGTGCAGAGTGAAGACCAGAGGCTGAAGGTGCAGAGTGAAGACCAGAGGCTGAAGGTGCAGAGTGAAGACCAGAGGCTGAAGGTGCAGAGTGAAGACCAGAGGCTGAAGGTGCAGGGTGAAGACCAGAGGCTGAAGGTGCAGAGTGAAGACCAGAGGCTGAAGGTGCAGAGTGAAGACCAGAGGCAGAAGGTGCAGAGTGAAGACCAGAGGCTGAAGGTGCAGAGTGAAGACCAGAGGCTGAAGGTGCAGAGTGAAGACCAGAGGCTGAAGGTGCAGGGTGAAGACCAGAGGCTGAAGGTGCAGAGTGAAGACCAGAGGCTGAAGGTGCAGAGTGAAGACCAGAGGCTGAAGGTGCAGAGTGAAGACCAGAGGCTGAAGGTGCAGAGTGAAGACCAGAGGCTGAAGGTGCAGAGTGAAGACCAGAGGCTGAAGGTGCAGAGTGAAGACCAGAGGCTGAAGGTGCAGAGTGAAGACCAGAGGCTGAAGGTGCAGGGTGAAGACCAGAGGCTGAAGGTGCAGAGTGAAGACCAGAGGCTGAAGGTGCAGAGTGAAGACCAGAGGCTGAAGGTGCAGAGTGAAGACCAGAGGCTGAAGGTGCAGAGTGAAGAGCAGAGGCTGAAGGTGCAGAGTGAAGAGCAGAGGCTGAAGGTGCAGAGTGAAGACCAGAGGCTGAAGGTGCAGAGTGAAGACCAGAGGCTGAAGGTGCAGAGTGAAGACCAGAGGCTGAAGGTGCAGAGTGAAGACCAGAGGCTGAAGGTGCAGAGTGAAGACCAGAGGCTGAAGGTGCAATGTCACAGCATATGTCAGATTATGTTATAGTATGAACTGTGTCATTATATATCTGCTTTATTTATTTATTTTAGTCAAGTGTTTGTTTCCGTGCTCATGGTTTCTGGGTTATAGTGATGGAACGTCCTTGTGATGTCACGATATAATATCAGCGTGTAAAATGAAACACCCAAAAATGGTTAAGAATTTCAGTAAAATCCTAAATATATAAATCTGTGTTGAAGTAAAATGTCTCTAAAGACAGTTTTTAAGTCAGTTTGGTTAACCTTGGTGCTGATGTTGCTTCTCTTCTCCTCTGCACATGCTCAGTTAGAGCTTCTCTTCTCCTCTGCACATGCTCAGTTAGAGCTTCTCCTCTGCACATGCTCAGTTAAAGCTTCTCCTCTGCACATGCTCAGTTAGAGCTTCTCCTCTGCACATGCTCAGTTAGAGCTTCTCCTCTGCACATGCTCAGTTAGAGCTTCTCTTCTCCACACCTGCTCAGTTAGTGCTTCTCTTCTCTTCTCTGCACATGCTCAGTTAGAGCTTCTCCTCTGCACATGCTCAGTTAGAGCTTCTCTTCTCCTCTGCACATGCTCAGTTAGAGCTTCTCTTCTCCTCTGCACATGCTCAGTTAGAGCTTCTCTTCTCCTCTGCACATGCTCAGATAGAGCTTCTCCTCTGCACATGCTCAGTTAAAGCTTCTCCTCTGCACATGCTCAGTTAGAGCTTCTCCTCTGCACATGCTCAGTTAGAGCTTCTCCTCTGCACATGCTCAGTTAGAGCTTCTCTTCTCCACACCTGCTCAGTTAGTGCTTCTCTTCTCTTCTCTGCACATGCTCAGTTAGAGCTTCTCCTCTGCACATGCTCAGTTAGAGCTTCTCTTCTCCTCTGCACATGCTCAGTTAGTGCTTCTCTTATCCTCTGCACATGCTCAGTTAGAGCTTCTCCTCTGCACATGCTCAGTTAGAGCTTCTCCTCTCCTCTGCACATGCTCAGTTAGTGCTTCTCTTCTCCTCTGCAAATGCTCAGTTAGAGCTTCTCTTCTCCTCTGCCCATGCTCAGTTAGAGCTTCTCTTCTCTGCACATGCTCAGTTAGAGCTTCTCTTCTCCTCTGCACATGCTCAGTTAGTGCTTCTCTTCTCCTCTGCACATGCTCAGTTAGAGCTTCTCCTCTGCACATGCTCAGTTAGAGCTTCTCTTCTCCTCTGCACATGCTCAGTTAGAGCTTCTCCTCTGCACATGCTCAGTTAGGGCTTCTCTTCGCCTCTGCAAATGCTCAGTTAGAGCTTCTCTTCTCCTCTGCACATGCTCAGTTAGAGCTTCTCCTCTGCACATGCTCAGTTAAAGCTTCTCCTCTGCACATGCTCAGTTAGAGCTTCTCCTCTGCACATGCTCAGTTAGAGCTTCTCTTCTCCTCTGCACATGCTCAGTTAGAGCTTCACTTCTCCTCTGCACATGCTCAATTTGAGCTTCTCTTCTCCTCTGCACATGCTCAGTTAGGGCTTCTCTTCTCCTCTGCACATGCTCAGTTAGAGCTTCTCTTCTCCTCTGCACATGCTCAGTTAGAGCTTCTCTTCTCCTCTGCACATGGTCAGTTAGAGCATCTCTTCTCCTCTGCACATGCTCAGTTAGAGCTTCTCCTCTGCACATGCTCAGTTAAAACTTCTCCTCTGCACATGCTCAGTTAGAGTTTCTCCTCTGCACATGCTCAGTTAGAGCTTCTCCTCTGTACATGCTCAGTTAGAGCTTCTCATCTGCACATGCTCAGTTAGAGCTTCTCTTCTCCTCTGCACATGCTCAGTTAGAGCTTCACTTCTCCTCTGCACATGCTCAATATGAGCTTCTCTTCTCCTCTGCACATGCTCAGTTAGAGCTTCTCTTCTCCTCTGCACATGCTCAGTTAGAGCTTCACTTCTCTTCTCTGCACATCAAATCAAATCAAATCAATTTATTTTTGTAAGGCCCAAAATCACAACAACAGTTGCCTCTGAGGGCCACAGGGAGAAATGAATCAACAATGTCTGTGGTGGCGATGGAGTCAGACAATGTCTGTGGTGGCGAGGGAGTCAGACAATGTCTGTGGTGGCGAGGGACGATGTCCCAGGGTCCTCTGTCCTTAGACTCTCCTTCTCGGCCAGGAAAAACTACAAAAAAAACCTCTTTGGGAAAAAAGCGTAGAAACCTGGAGGAGTTCCAGTGAAGGAGAGATCCGACTCTCACAGACGGACACGAGGGAGACTGGAGCTGGACCCACTCTTCAGGCAGATGAGGGACCGACTGAGGCGAACTGGAGCCACTCTTCAGGCAGATGAGGGACCGACTGAGGCGAACTGGACCCACTCTTCAGGCAGAAGAGGGACCGTCGGGGGCGAGCTGGACCCACTCTTCAGGCAGATGAGGGACCGTCGGAGGCGAGCTGGACCCACTCCTCAGGCAGATGAGGGACCGTCGGAGGCGAGCTGGACCCACTCCTCAGGCAGATGAGGGACCGTCGGAGGCGAGCTGGACCCACTCCTCAGGCAGATGAGGGACCGTCCAAACAGGGCAGGGACCACTTCACCAGGGGAGGGGCATCTGGGTCCACAGGTCCTCAGGAGTGAGAGAAAGAAAAAGAAGGCGGTGAACAGTTTGCAAGTGGAATCAAAAAATAAATATTGTTTGATAGCATAAGTAGTCAGAAGAAGAAGAGGATAGTGCTCAAGCTGCCATACTTCCCCCAGCATAGTTACTCCTAGGGCAGCGTAGCTAAAGCTGTGGGTTTATGTTTCTGTTCCAAACTACTCTGACCATAAGCGATTTCAAAGAGGAACGTTTTAAGCCTGGACTTAAATGAAGAGACTGTGTCAGCATATTTAACATGGGTCGGGAGCTGATTCCATAACACAGGAGCTTGGTAGCTAAACGCTCTACCTCCTACAGTACTTTTAGAGACTCTTGGCACCACCAGAAGGCCAGAATTCTGAGAGCGAAGAGCTCTGTTTGGATGATATGGTTCTATAGCATCTTTGAGGTAGGATGGGGCCAAGTCATTTATGGCTTTGTAGGTCAAGAGTAGAATTTTGAATTTGATTCTGGACTCGACGGGGAGCCAGTGAAGAGACTTCAGCACTGGCGTAATGTGCTCTCTTCTTTTTGTTCCTGTTAGTAATCTTGCTGCTGCATTTTGAACCAGTTGAAAGCTTTTTATGGAGCTTTTAAGACACGCTGCAAGCAGGGAGTTACAGTAGTCTAATCTAGTCGTTACAAATGCATGGATAAGTTTTTCGGCATCACTTTTAGGCAGGATTCTTCTGATTTTGGATATGTTGCGCAAATGGAAATAGGCTGTTTTACAAGCTTGATTTATATGAGCTTTAAATGAGAGCTCCTGGTCAAATAAGACTCCAAGGTTTCTTACAGTAGAACTGGAGGCTACACTAACATTGTCCAGTGTGACTATCTGCTCAGATAGAGAGTCTCGTAGATGCTTAGGGCCAAGCACAATGACCTCGGTTTTTTCAGGGTTAAGAAGCAGGTAGTTTAGTGTCATCCAGGTTTTTATCTCCTTCACACAAGCACTAAGTCTGTCTACTTGATCGCTCTGATCAGGTTTCATTGATAAATACAGCTGAGTGTCATCTGCATAGCAGTGGAAGTTAATGTCATGCTTTCTGATAATGTTGCCTAATGGTAGCATATAAAGAGTAAACAGAATTGGACCGAGTACCGAACCCTGTGGCACACCGTAAATTACTTTAGAGCTTGGTGAGGAGCTCTGGTTTACATTAACAAATTGGAACCTATCAGATAGATAGGATTTAAACCAGCTGAGGGCTGTTCCTCCAACACCTACATCACATTCTAACCTCTGCAGTAGAATGTTGTGGTTGATGGTGTCAAACGCTGCGCTGAGGTCCAACAGAACCAGGATTGAGACCAGTCCATCGTCAGCGGCTAATAACAAATCATTTGTGACTTTAACTAGTGCAGTTTCAGTGCTGTGGTGGGCTCTGAACCCTGACTGGAAAACTTCAAATAAGTTATTGTCCTGCAGGTGGCGACAAAGCTGTTTTACTACAACTTTTTCAAGGATTTTAGAGACGAAGGGAAGATTTGAAATAGGTCTGTAGTTTACCAATAGGTCGGGATCTAGATTAGGCTTTTTCAGAAGAGGTTTAATGACTGCATGTTTGAAGGACTGTGGAACATAGCCACTTTCGAGTGAAGTATTTATTATATTAAGAATAGGGTCTATAATTAGGGGAAGAATGTCTTTGAGGAGTCTGCTTGGAATGGGGTCTAGGACACAAGTTGAGCTTTTAGAGGACATAATGGCTGAAGTTATCTCTGCTTGATCAACAGCTGTGAACCTTTCTAAGTTTACAGGTGGATTTATATGGGACGTTAGATTTACAGCTTGGGCTAGTTCAGGGCTAATAGCGGGGGTAATTTCATCTAATTTATCTCTGATTGTTTTTATTTTATTGTTAAAAAATAGGAGGAACTCATCAGAGCTGAGTGTAGCTGGGATTGAGGGCTCTACTGCACTGTGACAGTTTGTTAGCCTAGCTACAGTGCTGAAAAGGAATTTAGTGTTACTTTTGTTGACTTCTATTAGATTTGAATAATATCTGGTTTGGGCCTTACGCAGAGCCTGCTTATAGGACAGCAGGCAACTTTTCCATGCTTTTAGGGATTCTTCGGTGTGAGAGCGACGAAATAATCCCTCTAACTTTCTAACTCTTTGTTTATGTGAACGCAGTTCTTGGTTGTACCATGGGGAGGCGCGCTTTGGCCTAATGACCTTCTGTTTTAACGGCGCTACAACGTCAAGAGCAGACTTCAGAGAATTCATGGTCAAGGCGACAAATTGATCACTTAAACTGGGACTAAAGCTGTTCTCAGCAGGATCACATGACATGTCACTGAATATTGGCTCTATTATTTCTTTGAATTTTGAGATAGATTTTTCAGACATTGTCCTTTTCATTATAACTTTATTTTGTGGGACTGGATGATCTTTAAGAATAAACTGAAAGGTAATTAGGAAATGATCTGACAATATAGGGTTTTGAGGGAGGACAATGAGGTCACTAATCTCTGTTCCATACGTTAGGACAAGATCCAGAGTGTTCTTGTGAGTGTGAGTCGGTTTATTTACATTCTGAGTGAAACCAATGCTGTCTAACAAGGCGCTGAAGGCATTACTGAGAGCGTCATCACTCATGTTCACGTGGATATTAAAGTCTCCAACTATAACTATTTTATCCCAGGCTAACACTAAGTTTGATATAAAGTCAGAAAACTCTGTTAAAAACTCTGAATAGGGACCAGGGGGTCGGTAGATAACTATGAACAAAACTCCTTTTTGGTTTTTCATATTTGGACATGTGATTGACAGCATAAGGCTTTCAAATGAGTGAAATGCATTGTTAGTTTTAGGGCTCATGAGTAGGCTTGAGTGTGAGATCACTGCCACACCACCACCTCGGCCTGTGCTCCTGGCAGTCTGAAAGTTTACATGGGTGGGTGGGGTTAACATGGGTGGGTGGGGTTAACATGGGTGGGTGGGGTTAACATGGGTGGGTGGGGTTAACATGGGTGGGTGGGGTGGACTCATTTAGTCTGACGTAGTCGTCTTGTTGAAGCCACGTTTCAGTTAGAGCTAGAAGATCTATGTTATAGTCACTAATTAATTCATTAACTAAGAGCGATTTGGAGGAAATTGCTCTAACGTTTAGCAGTCCACATTTTACGTGTTTATTCATTTGTGTATTTGTGTCATTTGTGATTGTTATTTTCCTTAAGTTATTTGGTCTGACGCCTGAAATATTTTGTCTGAGATGTGACTTTTTGGCATTATTTGTACGAGGAACACGAGGGACACGAGGGACACACACAGTCTCTATCTGTCTTGAATCTGAACACTTCACATGTGACAGAACGGGCGAGAGTTCAGCGACAGAGGAGCGTCTTGAACTGCTGCTCTGCGCCCGGGGCTCATCCCTAGATGGTCACTTAACACGACTAAGACTATCGGTCAAATTCCGAACTAATAGGGATGTACCCTCCGAAGTCGGATGGATGCCATCCCTGCGTATGAGCCCGGGCTTTCCCCAAAACGCACTCCAGTTATCAATAAAGACAACGTTGTTTTGAGGGCACCATCTGGATAACCAGTTGTTGAATGCTGAGAGACGGCTGTACAATTCAGCATTGATTCAATTGCTCAGTTAGAGCTTCTCCTCTGCACATGCTCAGTTAGAGCTTCTCCTCTGCACATGCTCAGTTAGAGCTTCTCTTCTCTGCACCTGCTCAGTTAGTGCTTCTCTTCTCTTCTCTGCACATGCTCAGTTAGAGCTTCTCCTCTGCACATGCTCAGTTAGAGCTTCTCTTCTCCTCTGCATATGCTCAGTTAGTGCTTCTCTTATCCTCTGCACATGCTCAGTTAGAGATTCTCCTCTCCTCTGCACATGCTCAGTTAGTGCTTCTCTTCTCCTCTGCAAATGCTCAGTTAGAGCTTCTCTTCTCCTCTGCCCATGCTCAGTTAGAGCTTCTCTTCTCCTCTGCCCATGCTCAGTTAGAGCTTCTCTCCTCTGCACATGCTCAGTTAGTGCTTCTCTTATCCTCTGCACATGCTCAGTTAGAGATTCTCCTCTGCACATGCTCAGTTAGAGCTTCTCCTCTCCTCTGCACATGCTCAGTTAGTGCTTCTCTTCTCCTCTGCAAATGCTCAGTTAGAGCTTCTCTTCTCCTCTGCCCATGCTCAGTTAGAGCTTCTCTTCTCTGCACATGCTCAGTTAGAGCTTCTCCTCTGCACATGCTCAATTAGAACTTCTCTTCTCCTCTGCACATGCTCAGTTAGAGCTTCTCGTCTCCTCTGCACATGTTCTGTTAGAGCTTCTCTTCTCCTCTGCACATGCTCAGTTAGAGCTTCTCCTCTGCACATGCTCAGTTAGGGCTTCTCTTCTCCTCTGCAAATGCTCAGTTAGAGCTTCTCCTCTCCTCTGCACATGCTCAGTTAGTGCTTCTCTTCTCCTCTGCAAATGCTCAGTTAGAGCTTCTCTTCTCCTCTGCCCATGCTCAGTTAGAGCTTCTCTTCTCTGCACATGCTCAGTTAGAGCTTCTCCTCTGCACATGCTCAGTTAGAGCTTCTCTTCTCCTCTGCACATGCTCAATTAGAGCTTCTCTTCTCCTCTGCACATGTTCTGTTAGAGCTTCTCTTCTCCTCTGCACATGCTCAGTTAGAGCTTCTCCTCTGCAAATGCTCAGTTAGAGCTTCTCTTCTCTGCCCATGCTCAGTTAGAGCTTCTCTTCTCTGCACATGCTCAGTTAGAGCTTCTCTTTTCCTCTGCACATGCTCAGTTAGAGCTTATCTTCTCCTCTGCACATGCTCAGTTAGAGCTTCTCCTCTGCACATGCTCAGTTAGAGCTTCTCCTCTGCACATGCTCAGTTAGAGCTTCTCATCTGCACATTCTCAGTTAGAGCTTCTCCTCTGCACATGCTCAGTTAGAGCTTCACTTCTCCTCTGCACATGCTCAATTTGAGCTTCTCTTCTCCTCTGAACATGCTCAGTTAGGGCTTCTCTTCTCGTCTGCACATGCTCAGTTAGAGCTTCTCTTCTCTGCACATGCTCAGTTAGGGCTTCTCTTCTCCTCTGCACATGCTCAGTTAGAGCTTCTCTTCTCTGCACATGCTCAGTTAGGGCTTCTCTTCTCCTTTGCACATGCTCAGTTAGAGCTTCTCTTCTCCTTTGCACATGCTCAGTTAGTGCTTCTCTTCTCCTCTGCACATGCTCAATTAGAGCTTCTCTTCTCCTCTGCACATGCTCAGTTAGAGCTTCTCCTCTGCACATGCTCAGTTAGGGCTTCTCTTCTCCTCTGCAAATGCTCAGTTAGAGCTTCTCTTCTCCTCTGCCCATGCTCAGTTAGAGCTTCTCTTCTCTGCCCATGCTCAGTTAGAGCTTCTCTTCTCTGCACATGCTCAGTTAGAGCTTCTCTTTTCCTCTGCACATGCTCAGTTAGAGCTTATCTTCTCCTCTGCACATGCTCAGTTAGAGCTTCTCCTCTGCACATGCTCAGTTAAAGCTTCTCCTCTGCACATGCTCAGTTAGAGCTTCTCCTCTGCACATGCTCAGTTAGAGCTTCTCCTCTGCACATGCTCAGTTAGAGCTTCTCATCTGCACATGCTCAGTTAGAGCTTCTCCTCTGCACATGCTCAGTTAGAGCTTCACTTCTCCTCTGCACATGCTCAATTTGAGCTTCTCTTCTCCTCTGCACATGCTCAGTTAGGGCTTCTCTTCTCCTCTGCACATGCTCAGTTAGAGCTTCTCTTTTCTGCACATGCTCAGTTAGGGCTTCTCTTCTCCTCTGCACATGCTCAGTTAGAGCTTCTCTTCTCTGCACATGCTCAGTTAGAGCTTCTCTTCTCCTCTGCACATGCTCAGTTAGAGCTTCTCTTCTCCTTTGCACATGCTCAGTTAGGGCTTCTCTTCTCCTCTGCACATGCTCAGTTAGAGCTTCTCTTCTCCTTTGCACATGCTCAGTTAGAGCTTCTCTTCTCTGCACATGCTCAGTTAGAGCTTCTCTTCTCTGCACATGCTCAGTTTGAGCTTCTCTTCTCCTCCGCACATGCTCAGTTAGAGCTTCTCTTCTCTGCACATGCTCAGTTAGAGCTTCTCTTCTGGTTCTAAAAGCTCGGGTTAGAGGGCGGAGCATGTACGGGCCTCTGAACACGCCCACAGACTGAGCAGCTGCAGGAGAAGAAGAACCAAGCTTCCTGCAGTACTGCTCAGCGGCCTGTAGAGGTCACTAAACACACTGTGACTTCAGCAGAGCTTCAGCAGCAGAAGTGAGAGGGAAACAGAGGCTGGACTGCAGCGCAGTAGCAGCTTCACTCAGCAGGGGGCAGCAGAGAGCAGCTGAAGACACCAGAACTGTCCATATTGCCTCGTGTCTGTGCAGGTTTCCTCTGGGTGCTCCGATTTACACCACCACAAAAACATGTACAATAGGTTCCTCCTGTACAAAAGGCTCCTCCCCTACAATAGGCTCCTCCCCTGACAAAGCGTGTGGGACTTTCCTGGTTAAATAAAGGTAAAAAAAATGAAGTTTCTCTAAGATCAGACTAAATATCTGACCCAAACTACACTCACGTGTTCGAGGCATCATCACCTAAAACAAGTAAATTGAGGAATACAATTTTGGCCGACTAAAACCACTCTGACGGGGAACAGAGAAGACGTCAGATTCATGGATTTAATTTAAGAAATAGGGTTTTTGCTCATTCTGGAGTGTCCTGAGCAACTTCTTCACCAAAAAGGAAATAACCACGACCAAAGTTTAACGAACCAGACACAGAAGACATTAAACACCACCATTATTTTTCCAAAAACATGTGATATTTCAGTCAGAGCTGCGACTCAAAGAAGGTTTAAAGACACTGAGCAACTTTAACTAGCCCTTTAGTCCTTTAGTCCTTTAGTCCTTTAGTCCTTTAGAGTTCTACAGTTCTAATATTTACATGCGCCTTCATCAGATGCTGCTGGTCCCTTCGTCCAGACTTGGGACCAGCACAATGACCACTAGAGGGTCCCTGTTCTCATGTGCAGCACGTCGAGGTCCACACTGTCCACGGGAGCCGAGCAGAGGCCCGAGGCTTCTGGGGGAAACGGCGGTGGAACACAGACAGGAAGAGGAAAGGATGACCGCTTCCCGACGCAGCTCGAAAATAAAACAAACCGGAAACAAACAGGTCCGGCCCCCAGAGCACAGAGGAAAAGAGCCAGGAGTGAGGCACAGGAGAAACCTCAAAAACCTCCAGCAGGAAAAGAGCTGACGAGTGGACCAGGGCAGGAGAGCGAGAAGGAAGACGCCCTCGAAAAACCTCCAGCGTGCAGAGGACAAGGACGAGCCTGAGGAGAGGACCGAGACGCGAGAAGGAGACAGAAAAGAGGGACCTCAAAGCTTCTGAACCTCCAGCGCACAGAAGAAAGCAGCGAAAGCTGAGGAGTGGACAGAGAACGAGGCAGGAGAAACCTCAGAACCTCCAGAGGAAAAGGCCTGAAGAGACGACCGAGACAGAAACGAGGGACAGGAGAAACCTCAAAGCCTCTGAACCTCCAGCGGACACAGGAAAAGGAGGAGAAACCCCCCAAAAACCTTCAGAGGAACCAGAAGAACAAGCTGAAGAGAAGACCAAGAGCACCACAGAAGAAACCTCAAAGCCTCCAACTCACAGAGCAACAGAGCAAGAACACAAGAAGAACCCAGGAACTTACCTGAACGTCAACGACCGACGGGAGAACCAACCGACTCCGACCGGCGAAAGAAGACGCCGAACGAACGCCAGAGACAAGTTTTACACAGAACATCTAACCTTCAAGAACCCGAGGAGGAGAGAGACCAACGCAAAGAAGAAGACGCTCAAAAAGAGACAGCGGAATCCAACGACTCAACGTAAACCTGCAGCAGAAGACTTCAGATCTGTTCAGGAGCCGCCGTTTTGGAGATCGTGTTCGGAGATTCACCCGGTGAAGGTCGCAATCGACAAGTTTAACCCTCAAAAAGCCCCAGAAGAAAGAGAGGACCAAGACTCAAGACTCAAGAAGCTCACGAGCTTCACGAGCGAAAAAAGACGAGGGCCAAAAAAGCGGGTAAAACGTGGAACCGTAAAACGACCACGAACGAAACGAGCGCCATCAGAGCAGACGAGAGCGGCAGAACTCCTCAGGAAGTTCTAGGATCCACATGTAGAAACAGCCAGGACGGAGAACCTCGTGAACCATCACTGAAAGGTAAGACTCCAAAGACCAGGAGAGCGTTTACGACAAAGACAGTGGCATTGTCAGAACAAAATGGCACCATATTTCAGTCTTTATTCGGTCAAAATGTGTTGAGAAAGTCGCAACGTTTGATAGAAATAATCGCTTGACGTCGAAACGCTGAAATAGCCGTTCAGTTTAGCGTGTTCGTTCACTTTGCACAGATTTCCTCGGCGTCGCCGCGTGGTTCGGACGCAGCCGGCTTTGGCTCGGATGCCCTTCCCTCACGACCCGCTCACGCTTCTCCCGCGGGTCGTGACTGCGGAGGACGCCGAAGAGAGACGAGCGACGCCCCTGAAGATGCTCTGCTCTCACTGAACGCTCCTCTCTCCGTCCGCGACAACCAAACAAGGTACGAGTCGGGGCCGGGCCGGGGCGAGGTTTCAGAGGGCGCGCCCTGTCTGCAGCGTGGCGAAGGGTGTAAGAACATGACTAAAGGGTCTCTGCACTGTTAAAGGTCAAAGGGCGTGATATGAACTCTGATTGAACTGGACAGTGCGAGTCTTAGTTTCACATGTTAGAGTTTTGGAGTCGTAGAGTTTCAAGTTCTAAGGTTCAGACTCATGTGTCCGAGTCAGAACTAAATGTAAAACGATGCGCACTTGAGTTTAGTTGTTATTTAGTCCACGCAAAAACGAAATAAGAAATCCAACATCTGTAAATGTTTTAGTATCTAACGTGTGTCAACTAAATGAAGAATCAAGAATCTGGTTCTGACCATAGTCCTGGTTTAGACCTGGTTTAGTCCTGGTTTAGTCCTGGTTCAGACCTGGTTTAGTCCTGGTTCAGACCTGGTTTAGTCCTGGTTTAGACCTGGTTCAGACCTGGTTCAGACCTGGTTTAGTCCTGGTTTAGACCTGGTTTAGTCCTGGTTTAGACCTGGTTCAGACCTGGTTCAGACCTGGTTTAGTCCTGGTTTAGACCTGGTTTAGACCTGGTTTAGTCCTGGTTAAGACCTGGTTCAGACCTGGTTTAGTCCTGGTTTGGACCTGGTTTAGTCCTGGTTTAGACCTGGTTCAGACCTGGTTCAGACCTGGTTTAGTCCTGGTTTGGACCTGGTTTAGTCCTGGTTTAGTCCTGGTTCAGACCTGGTTTAGACCTGGTTCAGACCTGGTTCAGACCTGATTTAGTCCTGGTTTGGACCTGGTTTAGTCCTGGTTTAGTCCTGGTTTAGTCCTGGTTTAGTCCTGGTTCACTCCTGGTGCATTTAGTCTGCTTCAGTCTGGCCCCGGCTCAGGTCTGGTCCCAGCCCAGTCTGGCTCAGGTCCGGGTCTGGCCCCCTCTGATCTGGGTCTGGTCCCTGCTCAGGTCCGGTTCCGGTAAAGATCCGGGTCTAGTCCCGGCTCAGGTCTTGTCCTGGCTCAATCTTGGTCTGGCCCCGGCTCAGGTCCGGGTCTGGCCCCCTCTGATCTGGGTCTAGTCCCGGCTCAGGTCTGGTCCCCTCAGATCTGGGTCTGGCCCCCTCAAACCTGGGTCTGGCCCCGGCTCAGGTCCGGGTCTGGTCCAGAGTTGAGGGTGAAATGTTGTAATAAAAGTGTGAACATGAGAATCCTCCAGTGACCTCTGACCTCAGACCGAGCGGAGTCTGGACTGTTTTTGTACCATTCATCAAACTGACCCGGTTCAGTTCTGGTTCAGTCTCGGTCCTGGTTTGGATCAAGTTTGAGTCCTAATGTTTAGGTTCAGTCCCAGACTTGGTGATTGTTTAAGTGAACACAGTCGTAGACCTGGTTTAGTCCTGGTTTAGTCCTGGTTTAGTCCTGGTTTAGTCCTGGTTTAGTCCTGGTTTAATGCTTGTCCCGTCTTGGTTCTCATCCCGTCTGACCCGGTCCCTCCCAGTCCTGGTCCTGGTCCTGGTACTGGTCCTGGTCCTGGTCCTGGTCCTGGCTCAGGTCCCGGTCCTTGTCCCGGTCCTGGTCCCTGGTCCTTGTCCCGGTCCTTGTCCCGGCCCTGGTCCTGGTCCCGGTCCTTGTCCTGGCTCAGGTCCCGGTCCTGGTCCCTGGTCCTTGTCCCGGTCCTTGTCCCGGCCCTGGTCCTGGTCCCGGTCCTTGTCCCGGCCCTGGTCCCGGCCCTGGTCCTTGTCCCGGCCCTGGTCTTTGTCCCGGTCCTTGTCCCTGCCCTGGTCCTTGTCCCGGTCCTTGTCCCAGCCCTGGTCCTTGTCCCGGTCCTTGTCCCAGCCCTGGTCCTTGTCCCGGTCCTTGTCCCTGCCCTTGTCCTGGTTCCGGCCCTGGTCCCGGCCCTGGTCCTGGTCCCTGTCCTGGTCCCGGTCCTTGTTCCGGTCCTTGTCCCGGTCCTGGTCCTGGTCCTTGTCCCGGCCCTGGTCCCGGCCCTGGTCCTTGTCCCGGCCCTGGTCTTTGTCCCGGTCCTTGTCCCTGCCCTGGTCCTTGTCCCGGTCCTTGTCCCGGCCCTGGTCCTTGTCCCGGTCCTTGTCCCTGCCCTTGTCCTGGTTCCGGCCCTGGTCCCGGCCCTGGTCCTGGTCCCTGTCCTGGTCCCGGTCCTTGTTCCGGTCCTTGTCCCGGTCCTGGTCCTGGTCCTTGTCCCGGTCCTTGTCCCTGCCCTTGTCCTGGTTCCGGCCCTGGTCCCGGCCCTGGTCCTGGTCCCTGTCCTGGTCCCGGTCCTTGTTCCGGTCCTTGTCCCGGTCCTGGCCCTGGTCCTGGTCCCTGTCCTGGTCCCGGTCCTTGTTCCGGTCCTTGTCCCGGTCCTGGTCCTGGTCCTTGTCCCGGTCCTTGTCCTGGTCCTGGCCCTTGTCCCGGTCCTGGTCCTTGTCCCGGTCCTTGTCCCTGTCCCGGCCCTGGTCCTGGTCCGAGTCCAAAGTCTAAGATGACGCAGTGACGTCAGATTTTTTGACGGCTCGAGCTCGCGCCCAAAGTGACCTTTACGCAAACCGCTCCCAGTGAATGACGAGCGTCCCCAGGGCCGAGGCGCACGCGGCTGCACGCGCGCGCACGCACCCTCACGCACCCTCACGCACGCGCACGCACGGACCTCCGCTTCGCTCCTCTGCCGTACGCACCGCGGCGCACACCGGGACCTGGCGCTCACCGCAGCCGCAGCACACGCGTCTAAAGCCGGTCTCAGGAGTCGCTCGCAGCCGCCGCTCGTCACCATGGCCCCGCGCGGTGAGTAACGTCTACGTGACCGACACAGGGGACAGAGACACGGACAGAGACACGGACAGAGACACGGACCGGCGCGAGTTTGACCGATTAAACCGAACTTTGTGCCACTTTTAAATCGTTTGCGTTCAGTGATTTGTGCGTGAAATGGAAAGTTTGTCAAGAGTTTTGCAGCGTTTTTTGCTCTAAAATGTTATAATATCTTTAAGACTTTGGGCTGCAAACAATAATCGACCAATGACGAATCAACCATAATAATAATAATAATAATAATGTTAATTGCGTTTGTCTATTGTTTGTGTTATAAAGACGTTATAACAAAGACAAGTTAAAATGTCCAAAATGAATGTGCATTTTTCCATAAACAACACACTTGATTAATTTATATTAACCTCAGTGACACATTTATATCTTTATTTAGTTTTAAATGTGTTTAAAAGTGTCTCTGCTGAAATGACAGTGTCAGTCGTGTAATAAAGTTAAAAAGATTAAAAAGATGACACATTAGTGGTTTAATGATTGTGCAGATCAGTTAAACATTTCTCAGGTGAAGGTGACTTTGAGCTAAACTCACTTTTATGATCAGACTTTTATCTGTGTTTTTACTTTTATCACGTTGTGTCATTGGGACGGCCCACGATTCAAACACATAATAAGCAGCTTGTTTACTATTTGAGCCTTTTGCTCCTTATGTCATTTAAAGTCTCAAATCTAGAGCTGAAACTAACCTGATTTGAACCAGATAAAGGTGTAGATGTGACAGAGAGAGAGAATATTTAGACTGATAAACCCATGTTCAGAAAAGGGCCCACCGTGAAAAGGGCCCACCGTGAAAAGGGCCCACTGGGTAAAGGGCCCACTGGGTAAAGGGCCCACCGTGTAAAGTAAAGGGCCCACCGTGTAAAGGGCCCACCGTGTAAAGTAAAGGGCCCACCGTGTAAAGCTGTGTAAAGGGCCCACTGTGAAAAGGGCCCACCGTGTAAAGGACCCAGTGTGTAAAGGGCCCACTGTGTAAAGTAAAGAGCCCACCGTGTAAAGGGCCCACCGTGTAAAGCTGTGTAAAGGGCCCACTGTGAAAAGGGCCCACCGTGTAAAGGGCCCAGTGTGTAAAGGGCCCACTGTGTAAAGTAAAGAGCCCACCGTGTAAAGGGCCCATCGTGTAAAGGGCCCACCATGTAAAGGGCCCAGTGTGTAACGGGCCCACTGTGTAAAGTAAAGAGCCCACCGTGTAAAGGGCCCACCGTGTAAAGGGCCCAGTGTGTAAAGGGCCCACTGTGTAAAGTAAAGAGCCCACCGTGTAAAGGGCCCACCGTGTAAAGTAAAGGGCCCACCGTGTAAAGCTGTGTAAAGGGCCCACTGTGAAAATGGCCCACCGTGTAAAGGGCCCAGTGTGTAAAGGGCCCACTGTGTAAAGTAAAGAGCCCACCGTGTAAAGGGCCCATCGTGTAAAGGGCCCACCATGTAAAGCCGTGTAAAGGGCCCATCATGTAAGGGACCCATCATGTAAAGGGCCCACCATGTAAAGGGCCCATCGTGTATAGGGCCCATCGTGTAAAGGGCCCACCGTGTAAAGCCGTGTAAAGGGCCCATCATGTAAAGGGCCCACCATGTAAAGGGCCCATCGTGTAAAGGGCCCATCGTGTAAAGGGCCCACCGTGTAAAGCCGTGTAAAGGGCCCATCATGTAAGGGACCCATCATGTAAAGGGCCCACCATGTAAAGGGCCCATCGTGTATAGGGCCCATCGTGTAAAGGGCCCACCGTGTAAAGCCGTGTAAAGGGCCCATCATGTAAAGGGCCCACCATGTAAAGGGCCCATCGTGTATAGGGCCCATCGTGTAAAGGGCCCACCGTGTAAAGCCGTGTAAAGGGCCCATCATGTAAAGTGCCTACCATGCAAAGGGCCCACCGTGTAAAGGGCCCATCATGTAAAGGGCCCACCATGTAAAGGGCCCATCGTGTATAGGGCCCATCGTGTAAAGGGCCCACCATGTAAAGCCGTGTAAAGGGCCCATCATGTAAAGTGCCTACCATGCAAAGGGCCCACCGTGTAAAGGGCCCATTGTGTAAAGGGCCCACTGGTCCAGTATGAATCTGCTGATGTCATGTTGGAATGATAATGATAACAATGATAATAATGATAATAATAATAATAATGATAATAATAATAATAATAAATATAGCCGCAAGCGGCAATGATCGGCCCTCGCCACGCCGCCGCCACGCCGCAAGAGGAGGGGGCGCTAACGCGCCCCAATTGTCCTTTTATTGCGCCTACTGCTGAATCTGTGACGCTGTCACATCTTCTCCCCTTTGTTTTACCATCAAAAAGCTATTTTATTTTGAATTATTGGCACAATGTGCGGCTTTGCCGCACAGACACCGTGACTCTTTGAATAAAAATGTGGATCACTTTTGATGGTCCACCACTGAAGATGAGTCTCACCAAATTTCAGGTTAATAGGGCTAACGCCCTAAGAGGAGTTTGTGAAAGTATAAAGTGTAAACATGTTCTGGCGATTTCCCCATTGGAATAACATGGAAGGTTTCGGTCATCGTTACGGCAACGCCATAACAATTATGACATGGCTCTCATTGACTTTTTTGATGGGGATGCTAAAATTGAGTTGTGTGTCAAATTTCATATAATTTCGCAAAACTAAACATTTAACCTCCATATAAAATCTGTAGGGGGCGCTGTGGCGCCAAATGAATTTATTTCACTTCAAGTGGGTTTAGGGCAAAGAGTTTAACAACTGATTCTAATTTGACGCAATTCGGACTTTATCTGCGCAAACGGCAGAAATTTTAAATATGGGAGATTTCTGAAATTCTAGCTACAGTTTGCGGCTTCGCCGCACAGAGACCGTGAGAGGTATCAATGTAATTTGGATAACTTTTGATGTCCCACTCCTCAGTAGCATTTTCACCAAATTTCAGCTTTTTAGGGCCAACGCCCTGGGAGGAGTTCGTAAAAGTACGACGTTTGGAAAAACTCCCAAATCATGTTTAGCCATTTTTGAAGCAATATGGCCGACATTTGGTTGGGCGGACGGCGTTGCCGTAATAATATTTTTTACTTCTCTTGTCACCATCTACCTCTGCGCCAAATTTCATGATTCTACGATCAGATTTTTTTTGGGTCATTTCCCATCTCTCAATGCATTTTTGGTACATTTGGGGGCGCTGACGCGCCAATTTTTTTTATTTTAGAAAAGGGAAATAGCCAGAATGTAGAGAGGCACGATTTTTAGAGGTGTGCAAATTTTTGTGACTTTTCGTCAATGTTCACTGGGTGAAAAATAGGGGGGTTGGTCCCGAGAAGAAGAAGAAAAAGAAGAAGAAGAAGAAGAAGAATATTCCGATGCGAAAACAATGTTTCCCATTTTTCAAATATCATAAACTATACATTTTCGGAAAGCGCTCGCGCTTTCCTACCTCATGGTGTGGGTCCCTGATCACTGACGGGTACTTTCGATAATTTTGAGTGGGCTCCGCCTACTTTGTGTTTTTGGCCCTCTATACAGTAATAATGTTCAATTTTTGCATTACATGCTTATATGCACGGAACATGCAAGAGATGGGGAACGTATTCGTGAGCTACTTAGCGCAAATGAGTGCTTTATATGGGGATGACGACCGCGAAGCGGTCGTCATCCCAATGTAAAGTGCTCGTTTAGTGCGAACTTTTGCACGGGCTTCGCCCGTTTACAACGGTAATGTTCCATTTTCCTACAACTAATTAGTATGCACGGGGTGTGCATGAGTGAAGGAGTGTTTGGAAGTGGGCGAGCGCTTCGCGCTCAATTTCATGCGCACTACGTGCGCACTTTCGCAGCCGTGCTTTGCACGGCCTTACGAGACTAATAGGCCTCTCGCCAGCTTGTGGCGCTCGGGCCTAATAATAATAATAATAATAATAATAATAATGATAATAATAATAATAATAATGATAATAAGCCGTAAATGACAAAACATGTTAAAAACGAATCATATTAAATACTTTGAGCCTCTCCTGGTCAAAGTGTGTTTTTAAAGAGTTTAAATCTGCTAAATCTGGACGTCTGACTCACTTTCCACCTTCTAATGTCTAAAGTGTCTCAGTTTGTGAGAAATAAACCCTGGACACTAAACGTTCACTACTATTGATCGTTAAAACGCTGTGATGTGGATAAAAGACTGAACACGTGTTGTGAAGCGTCGTTCATGTCGATGGGATAAACTTTACTTTGTGATTGGATGAAACAGTCCGTGATGTTGTTTGTTTGTGTCTGAACGTCTCACGTGCTGGAGCTCGGCGGTTTTAAAGCTGTGGTTCTGGAGGTCCAGGTCACGTCACATTTACTTTTAAAAAGCATCTGAAGAGTTTCAATATAAAGTCTTTGTTTTCAGCCCAAACGTGTTTTAAGAACTGAAACATTTGTAAAGTTTCACCAACAGTTTTAGATCAAATGATAGATAATGGTTTGTTATTCATATTTTAATTGTCCTGGTTTAGACCTGGGTTAGATTCTGGTTTAGTCCTGGTTTAGACCTGGTTTAGACCTGGTTTAGAGCTGGTTTAGATTCTGGTTTAGTCCTGGTTTAGGCCTGGTTTAGACCTGGTTTAGAGCTGGTTTAGATTCTGGTTTAGTCCTGGTTTAGACCTGGTTTAGACCTGGTTTAGACCTGGTTTAGACCTGGTTTAGACCTGGTTTAGTCCTGGTTTAGTTCAGAGGTGGTTTTCCTTTGACTCAAAGACAAAAGTCAGTACTTCAAATGTTTATAGTACAAATACTACAAAGGCCTCTGTTTACACTAAACTACTTCAGTCTGAGCTCTGCAGTAACCATGGCAACAGGGAAGCTCATTAGACGTTAAGGCTGTGAGTAAAGTAAACGACTGTACGTGACCTTTCCTGACCTCCAGTGACTTCAGGGTCAAAGGTGAAAAGTTGCACAAAACAAAAGTGTTGATTTGTGATATTTGTGAGGAAGTCAAACGTCTGTATCAGCAGAACCAGGAAGTATTTTAGGAGTGTACTTCATGTAAAGTTGGGAAACAGACTCACACTCACTCCGCCTCTACATAGCGTCAAGCCCCGCCTCTTTAAAGTGACAAGCCCCGCCTCTTCATTGTGACACAGTAAATTGCAGCAGATTGTCATTTACATGTTTTTGACATTTTACAGCTCGACATGTGTCACTTGAAGTCTTCATTTTTTAGATCATTACATTTAAGTACATGGATGTGGGCGGGGCTAGGGGGTGGGTGAAAACAGGTTTAACTCAAACCTGCAGGAATCAGTCGAAACTGTGAGAAAACTAATGACGAGGAAGCACTGATGAAACGAGGTGAAAAACTCCACAGGGCTGTGTATTGTCTCCCCTGCTCTTCTCCCTGTTCACAAACTGCTGCACCTCAAGCCACGACTCCACGATGACATCCCCCTCATCGCCATGACGACACCACCCTCATCGGGCTCATCTTGGACGGGGATGAGTTTGTCTCCAGGAGGAGGTGGAGCGGCTGGTGTCCTGGTGCAGCGGGAACAACCTGGAGTTCAACGTCCAGAAGACAGTGGAGATGATCGTGGACTTCAGGAGAGTCACAGCCCCCCAGCCCCCCCTCACCATCTCAGACTCCCCCATCTCCACTGTGGACTCCCTCCACTTTCTCGGCACCACCATCACCAGGACCTCAAGTGGAAGCCACCATCAGCTCCTCATGAAGAAGGCCCAGCAGAGGATGTACTTCCTGCTGCAGCTGCCATCACCCCCTCTACCCTGGTACGCAATCTCGGTGTCATCATGGACCCCACCCTCTCCTTCACTCCCCATGTCAGCCACATTGTCAAGACCTCATACTTCCACCTCCGCCGCATCGCCAAAATCCGACACTGCCTCACCCTCCCCGCTGCTGAATCCCTCATCCATGCCTTCATCTCATCCCGCCTTGACTACTGCAACTCCCTCCTCACTGGCATCTCCTCCCATTCCCTCCACAGACTCCAAATGGTCCAAAACTCCGCTGCCCGCCTCCTCACCCACACCCGGTCCCGTGATCACATCACTCCCGTTCTCCGCTCTCTCCACTGGCTCCCCATCAAGCAGCGCATAAACTTTAAAATACTCCTCCTCACCTTCAAAGCTCTTCACCACCTTGCCCCCCCCTACCTGTCTGACCTCCTCATCCCCCACCGCCCCACCCGAGCTCTCCGATCCTCCTCCTCTCTCACCCTGACTGCACCAACATCCCGACTCAAAACTTTTGGCGACAGAGCATTCTCCCGAACAGCACCCCGACTCTGGAACTCCCTCCCCCAACCTGTCCGCCACTCTCCCTCACTCACAACATTCAAATCCCGCCTAAAAACATACCTCTTCACCCAAGCCTATGACCTCCCCTACCCCTAGCCTCCTCTACCCCATTGCCTACTCTTCTACCCCCTGTTACATCCCCATCTTTTTCTCTCTACTTCTTCTGTCTTGTTCATTTTATCTGTATATTAATGTGTTCTGTACGTGTTGTCCCCCCCTGTCTGTAAATACCCCCCCTTTTTTTTATTATGTTCAGCGTCTTTGGGTCACTGAAAAGCGCTATATAAATAAAAGTTATTATTATTATTATTAGCTGAAGAAAGACAAGCTGACAGAGGAGATGATGGTGCAGGTCTACACGGCCATCATTGAGTCCATCCTCACCTCCTCCATCACCTCCTCCATCACCTCCTCCATTACCTCCTCCATCACCGTGTGGTACACTGGAGCCACAGCCAGGGACAAACAGAGACTACAGCGCCCTCTGCTGAGAAGGTGATCGGCTGCAGACTTCCATCGCTGCAGGACCTGTACGTCTCCAGAGCTCTGGGACGAGGGGTCAGATCACAGTCGACCCTTCTCACCCTGGACATGGACTATTTGAGCCCCTCCCCTAAGGCAGGAGGCCACTCCCCTCAGGCAGGAACAGTTTCTTTCCCTCTGCTGTTGAACTCTTCTTAAACACTGTCACTTTAACCATAATTCAATCACTCACTGTTCACTTTCTGCACTACATATGTAAATTCAACTGTACATTTTGTGTACATAGTAAGCCTATTTTTATTTATTTTATTTCTTATCCTATAGCAGATTTCAATTGTTTTTCTTTTTGACTTACAAAGGTTTTTCTATTGTTGTTCATTGTTTTATGTTGCACCAAGACAAGTTCCTAAGTTAGTGAATTCAGTTCATTAGCAATGGCAATAAACCTTTTCTGATTCTGATGAAACCAAAGATGTAACGAGGAGAAAAGCTCGTTAAACATGTTCAAACCAAAGAACCAGCTGGAGCTCAACATGAACCTGACCATCACTTTTCATTGAACCTGATAAATACACATTTACACCACCGGAGGCAGTGCTGTGGCTGTGTGCGTCTGGAGACAACTCTATATTAATGATGACAGTGATGAGCTCACATGGGCGTGGCCAGTGGCTCGTTAAAAAGACGTTATTATTCATCAGATGGTAGTGACAGCGTGAGAAGTGTAAGTGTGTTTCACTGACCGCGCTGCTGCCTCTTCTTCCTTTATGAGTTTATGATTCTGCTGTAAAACTTATCTGATACTGTCGCCACGGCAACGGGAAACAAACAGGAAGTGACACGGATCTGGCGACGTCGCAGAATATGGCAGCTGGATAATTATTAACGAGTGGATTAAAATTTAAACGAAAACTTCTCACTGTTATGATTGCTCCAGAAAGAACTAAACCAGGACTAAACCAGGACTAAACCAGGACTAAACCAGCACTAAACCAGGTCTAAACCAGGACTAAGCCAGGACTAAACCAGGTCTAAGCCAGGACTAAACCAGGTCTAAGCCAGGACTAAGCCAGGACTAAACAGGACTAAACCAGGACTAAACCAGGAGTAAACCAGGACTAAACCAGGATTAAACCAGGACTAAACCAGGACTAAACCAGGATTAAACCAGGACTAAACCAGGACTAAACCAGGACTAAACCAGGATTAAACCAGGACTAAACCAGGACTAAACCAGGACTAAACCAGGTCTTAACCAGGACTAAACCAGGACTACACCAGGTCTTAACCAGGAGTAAACCAGGACTAAACCAGGTCTTAAACAGGAGTAAACCAAGTCCACACTGCAGGTCTTTGGCTTCTGTAAAACTTTATGAACTTACAGCAGCTGCTCTTCCAAATTCAAACCAGGAAATCCTCAGGACTTTTATGACCCACTGCGGGTCCCCCAGTCCAGAGACCGGATCTAGACCGGACCTGGACCGGACCTGACCTAGACCTGACCTAAACCTGATCTCAGACCTGACCTAGACCTGACTTCAGACCTGACCTAGACCTGACCTCAGACCTGACCTCAAACCTGACCTTAGACCTGACCTCGGACCTGACCTCGGACCTGACCTCGGACCTGACCTCGGACCTGACCTCGGACCTGACCTCAGACCTGACCTCAGACCCGTTCCTCCATCACATTTGTGTCACGTGTTCTTCACATGTTCTTCACGTGTTCATTCATATTCTGCTCGTGTGTCGGAGCTTCGTAAAGACTTCACTTCATAAAGACCCCATCTGGTCCAGATCTGGTCCGGATCAGGGCTGGATCAGGACTTGGGCTGGTCCTGAATCTCAAAGACCTGCTCCAGGACTTACACCAGGACCAACAATATGAATGTGATAACATTGTGTGCATGGACTCCAACACTGCACTGGGTCTAGTCCTGGTCCAGTCCTGGTTTAGTCCTGGTTTAGTCCTGGTGTAGTCCTGGTTCAGTCCTAGTTTAGTCCTGGTCCAGTCCTGGTTTAGTCCTGGTTTAGTCCTGGTTTGGTCCTGGTGTAGTCCTGGTTCAGTCCTAGTTTAGTCCTGGTCCAGTCCTGGTTTAGTCCTCGTTCAGTCCTGGTTTAGTCCTGGTCCAGTCCTGGTCCAGTCCTGGTTTAGTCCTGGTTTAGACCTGGTTTAGTCCTGGTTTAGTCCTGGTTTAGTCCTTGGTTCAGACCTGGTTTAGTCCTGGTCCAGTCCTGGTTTAGTCCTGGTTTAGGCCCGGTTCGGTACTGGTCCTTGGTTCTGGTCTTGGTTCTGTTTTTAGTTCTGGTCTTAGTTCTGGTCTTGGTTCTGGTCTTGGTTCTGTTTTTAGTTCTGGTCTTGGTTCTGGTCTTGGTTCCGGTCTTGGTTCTGGTCTTGGTTCTGCTCAGAGGAGAAAGACATCGAAGGCGCCGCGCGTGAACTTTGACCTCTGAGCTGAGAGGTGAATACAGTTTATTGGCTCCAAAGTCCCATGATGCATCAGTGCAGGCTCTGAGGGTCTGTGCCATGTTGTTCCCTGAATTTGTGTCATTGGCCAAATTCAACCTGTTAAACACGCCCCCTCAGGTCCAGTCTGTGTCTCTCTAGCGCCCCCTCAGTCTGTGTCTCTCTAGCGCCCCCTCAGGTTCAGTCTGTGTCTCTCTAGCGCCGTCTCAGGTTCAGTCTGTGTCTCTCTAGCGCCCCCTCAGGTTCAGTTTGTGTCTCTCTAGCGCCCCCTCAGGCTCAGTCTGTGTCTCTCTAGCGCCCCCTCAAGCTCAGTCTGTGTTTTGTGTCTCTCTAGCGCCCCCTTATGGTTCAGGTTGTGTCTCTCTAGCGCCCCCTCAAGCTCAGTCTGTGTTTTGTGTCTCTCTAGCGCCCCCTTATGGTTCAGGTTGTGTCTCTCTAGCGCCCCCTCAAGCTCAGTCTGTGTTTTGTGTCTATCTAGCGCCCCCACAGGCTCAGTCTGTGTCTCTCTAGCACCCCCTCAGTCTGTGTCTCTCTAGCGCCCCTTCAGGTTCAGGTTGTGTCTCTCTAGTGCCCCCTCAGGTTCAGGTTGTGTCTCTCTAGCACCCCCTCAGGTTAGGTTGTGTCTCTCTAGCGCCCCCTCAGTCTGTGTCTCTCTAGCGCCGCCTCAGGTTCAGGTTGTGTCTCTCTAGCGCCCCCTCAGGTTCAGGTTGTGTCTCTCTAGCGCCCCCTCAGGTTCAGGTTGTGTCTCTCTAGCGCCCCCTCAGGCTCAGTCTGTGTTTTGTGTCTCTCTAGCGCCCCCTCAGGTTCAGTCTGTGTCTCTCTAGCGCCCCCTCAGGCTCAGTCTGTGTCTCTCTAGCGCCCCCTCAGGCTCAGTCTGCGTCTCTCTAGCGCCCCCTCAGGCTCAGTCTGTGTCTCTCTAGCGCCCCCTCAGGCTCAGTCTGTGTCTCTCTAGCGCCCCCTCAAGCTCAGTCTGCGTCTCTCTAGCGCCCCCTCAGGCTCAGTCTGTGTCTCTCTAGCGCCCCCTCAAGCTCAGTCTGCGT
Organism: Eucyclogobius newberryi; assembly: GCF_026437365.1. Lineage (NCBI taxonomy): Eukaryota > Metazoa > Chordata > Actinopteri > Gobiiformes > Gobiidae > Eucyclogobius > Eucyclogobius newberryi. The sequence continues at coordinate 19,481,525 of NW_027315724.1, forward strand.
CTCTCTAGCGCCCCCTCAGGTTCAGTCTGTGTCTCTCTAGCGCCCCCTCAAGCTCAGTCTGCGTCTCTCTAGCGCCCCCTCAGGTTCAGTCTGTGTCTCTCTAGCGCCCCCTCAGGTTCAGTCTGCGTCTCTCTAGCGCCCCCTCAGGTTCAGTCTGTGTCTCTCTAGCGCCCCCTCAAGCTCAGTCTGCGTCTCTCTAGCGCCCCCTCAGGTTCAGTCTGTGTCTCTCTAGTGCCCCCTCAGGCTCAGTCTGCGTCTCTCTATCGTCCCCTCAGGCTCAGTCTGTGTCTCTCTAGCGCCCCCTCAGGTTCAGTCTGTGTTGATTTCGAGCAGGAGATTCCAGGATGTTGTTGTGTTTGACAGAAATAGTCCCTGAGTCCTTTGGGGCACGGACCAGGAAGTTAAGGCCAGGAATACCCACAATCCTCCAGAAGAGTCCCAGTGCAGAGATCTTTATCAAACCGAAGCTTAAAGGAGACTGCGAACTGGACTTTTGAGAGCTTTTAATGTTCTGATTGTTTTCATTTCCCTCTGAAGTTCTGGCAGCGCGACTCCGTTAGTTTGCAACTTTCTTTATTGTCCCCAAAGGGAAATTTGTTTTCACGGAAGTACATTTAAACGGAACGCCATTCACGGCAGACACAATACAGCGACATAAAGTACAAACTGAGCGTGTTCTGGGGCAGGTACACTTTCGTTTGGAGGCAGGGCAGATGCAGCTGCTTTTATAAAACCAGAGGAAAACATTGTGGTATTTGAATGTGAAATTTAGGCTTCAAAACGTTATTGTTGAAATTTGAAAAACTGAAAAATTCACATTCAGATTTAGATTTGAAAGACTTTGGCGTTGTGTTGCGCCTGTGAGTCCTGTGTCGTCGTTGGAGGGGCATCAGGGGGAAATAGTGCTGCGCGATAACAATCAAAATTGTAATTTTGGTTTGTTTAGTCTTGACTCTGGCACCAGCAGGAGGCCGGTCCATGTTTAGTCTTGACTCTGGCACCAGCAGGAGGCCGGTCCATGTTTAGTCTTGACTCTGGCACCAGCAGGAGGCCGGTCCATGTTTAGTCTTGACTCTGGCACCAGCAGGAGGCCGGTCCATGTTTAGTCCTGACTCTGGCACCAGCAGGAGGCCGGTCCATGTTTAGTCCTGACTCTGGCACCAGCAGGAGGCCGATCCATGTTTAGTCCTGACTCTGGGCATCAGCAGGAGGCCGGTCCATGTTTAGTCCTGACTCTGGCACCAGCAGGAGGCCGGTCCATGTTTAGTCCTGACTCTGGCACCAGCAGGAGGCCGGTCCATGTTTAGTCCTGACTCTGGGCACCAGCAGGAGGCCGGTCCATGTTTAGTCCTGACTCTGGCACCAGCAGGAGGCCGGTCCATGTTTAGTCCTGACTCTGGCATCAGCAGGAGGCAGGCCCATGTTTAGTCCTGACTCTGGGCACCAGCAAGAGGCCGGTCCATGTTTAGTCCTGACTCTGGCATCAGCAGGAGGCCGGTCCATGTTTAGTCCTGACTCTGGCATCAGCAGGAGGCCGGTCCATGTTTAGTCCTGACTCTGGCACCAGCAGGAGGCCGGTCCATGTTTAGTCCTGACTCTGGCACCAGCAGGAGGCCGGCCCATGTTTAGTCCTGACTCTGGGCATCAGCAGGAGGCCGGTCCATGTTTAGTCCTGACTCTGGCACCAGCAGGAGGCCGGCCCATGTTTAGTCCTGACTCTGGGCACCAGCAGGAGGTCGGTCCCTGAGGTCCTCAGAGTTCGAGATGGTTCATATGGCACTAACATGGTAGAGATGTACTTTGGTGCTAGGCCATGAAGAGACTTGTACACAAGCAGAGCTGCTTTAAAGTCTCTTCTCTGAGCCACAGGGAGCAGTGCAGAGACCTGAGAACAGGACTAATGTGATGGTACTTCCTGGTTCTAGTCAGGACTAATGTGATGAACTTTCTGGTTCGAGTCAGGACCTGAGCAGCAGCGTTCTGGATGAACTGCAGCTGTTTTACAGCTCGTTTGGAGAGGACAGTGAGCGGCCGTTACAGTCTAATCTACTCGAGACAAAGTCTCTCCAAGTCTGGTTTAGACACTATACTTTTGATTTTGACAATGTTTTTAGATGGTAAAAAGCTGCTGATGTTAAAGTTCAAGTTTGAGTCCATTATTACCAGATTTCCCCACTCCACAGGTCAGGGGCATGTGTTCTGAGACACATTTATCACGAGTTTTTAACAATCCCAATACATTTGAACAAATTCAAAGTGAAACACTCGTTTTAATCATCAAAACGGTCAAAATGCAACATTAGCTCCGTGTTGACGTTAGCAATATTAGCTCCGTGTTGACGTTAGCGATTTTAGCTCCGTGTTGACGTTAGCAATATTTGCTTCGTGTGAACGTTAGCAATATTACCTCCGTGTTGACGTTAGCAACATTCGGTCTGTGTTGACGTTAGCGATATTAGCTCTGTGTGGACGTTAACGATATTAGCTCTGTATTGATGTTAGCAATATTAGCTCCGTGTTGACATTAGCAATATTAGCTTCGTGTTGACGTTAGCAACATTAGCTCCGTGTTGACATTAGCAACATTAGCTCCGTGTTGACATTAGCAAAATAAACAACATTAACAAGATTCACAACATTAGCAGCATTAGCAACATTAGCTCAACGGCAGCGCGGGAGCAGGTTCACGGATAGCAGGGGGCAGTAGAGAGTCAGATGTTACATTTTAGGCAAGCGCAGGCGCAGACATGCTGGATTGGCTAACTCGGTTAAACTGAGGGTCTGAAATGCATCCCGAAAACCCGAAAACCCGACATCCGAGCGCGACAGGAAGTGAAGCGTAAACCGGGTGTGAACCGCAATCAATCCAGGACCAGGACTGAACCCGGTCTTATTCCCCGGTCGCACTCAGATGAAGATGTGATCAATTATGTGTGGAATGTGTTGGTCGTGAGCTGAGGGTGGAGTCCGCCAAATACACAAACAGGAAACAGGAAGTGCATGCGGCGGCCGATAGCCAATCAGAGCCTGACCCCAACCTTGCCCCGGGCGCACGGACCAATCAGAGCGGTTTTGGCGTTCCAGACTCGAGGAAACATTAATTGAAAATTTTCAAAAACGACAGCGTCCATCAAAACTGCGGCTGATTTCAGACTCGGACCGGAACGTTTGATCGCGGTTAAAGGAGCACTCTGTAACTTTACCGCTCATCGTGACACATCGTGACACATAACCAGAAGCGTCAGTAACTAAGTAAATGTACTTCAGGAGAGTTTTGAGGATCTGTTCTTGACTCGACTCGTATTTTAGCGTATTCTTGTCACTTTGACTCTCTAAATTTGTATGATTTTTGTTTGGAAATAGTAAATATACAAAATATATTCTCATTTCATTCATGTTTTCCAATGTTCCCTTTTAATCAAATCGTTTACATCCTTTATACTCGTTTTACTGCTGGAGTGAACAGGAAATATACACAAAAATACTATTTACATCTCATCGTTAGAAGGTACTTTTGATACTTGAGTAGATTCTACAGTGAATACTGCAGTACTTCTTTTATTTGTGCTGGAGTCATATTTGACCGGGTGTATCTGTACTTTTACTCACGTCATGTAAAGCAGTACTTCACTCTGTACTTCATGTTGTGACATCGATACTGTGATTGTTCTGTGGCATTTTGACTTTTTTGATGAATGTTTTAGTAAAAAGGGTTCTGAGGAAAGACTAAAATATGAACTTCAGGCCCTCCAGACCCGCGTCACTTCCTGTTTCGTTATCGGTATCACTTCCTGGTTCTTTATCAGACTTCATGAACCGCCATGACATGTTTTTGTTTGTGTCAATCGTGTTATGAAAGAATGAAGAGCCGGTCCTCAGGTCTAAACCCGGTCTCAGGTCTAAACCCAGTCTCAGGTCTAAACCCGGTCTCAGGTCTAAACCCGGTCTCTGTCCTCAGGTCTAAACCCAGTCTCAGGTCTAAACCCAGTCTCAGGTCTAAACCCGGTCTCAGGTCTAAACCCGGTCTCTGTCCTCAGGTCTAAACCCAGTCTCAGGTCTAAACCCAGTCTCAGGTCTAAACCCAGTCTCAGGTCTAAACCCGGTCTCTGTCCTCAGGTCTAAACCCAGTCTCAGGTCTAAACCCAGTCTCAGGTCTAAACCCGGTCTCAGGTCTAAACCCGGTCTCTGTCCTCAGGTCTAAACCCAGTCTCAGGTCTAAACCCAGTCTCAGGTCTAAACCCAGTCTCAGGTCTAAACCCGGTCTCTGTCCTCAGGTCTAAACCCAGTCTCAGGTCTATACCCAGTCTCAGGTCTAAACACGGTCTCTGTCCTCAGGTCTAAACCCAGTCTCAGGTCTAAACCCAGTCTCAGGTCTAAACCCAGTCTCAGGTCTAAACCCGGTCTCTGTCCTCAGGTCTAAACCCAGTCTCAGGTCTATACCCAGTCTCAGGTCTAAACACGGTCTCTGTCCTCAGGTCTAAACCCAGTCTCAGGTCTATACCCAGTCTCAGGTCTAAACACGGTCTCTGTCCTCAGGTCTAAACCCAGTCTCAGGTCTAAACCCAGTCTCAGGTCTAAACACGGTCTCTGTCCTCAGGTCTAAACCCAGTCTCAGGTCTAAACCCAGTCTCAGGTCTAAACCCGGTCTCTGTCCTCAGGTCTAAACCCGGTCTCAGGTCTGAACCCGGTCTCAAGCCTAAACCCGGTCCTCAGGTCTAAACCCGGTCTCAGGTCTAAACCCGGTCTCTGTCCTCAGGTCTACCCTCACGATGCCGCTCCTTAAGCACCTCCCTGTGCGTCTGAGAGGAGGAGGTCCCACTCTGCACAACGCTCTGGTCCTGAGGAGGATGAGCCTGAACATCACCGCGCACATGAATCCTTTCAACGATGACAGTAAAACATCAACCTGAAACTATTATTATAGTTAAATCGAAATCAAAAACGATAAACTATTTCTGATTCTAATTCAATAACACACTTAAAGGTGGTATGGACGATTTTTTTCAGCAATTTTTTTATCATATTTCCTCGTGGCGTGGATAAATTATTTGTCCTGCCACGTATCAATCATAAAACGCACCTACAGCTCACCTGCAGCCGCGTCAGGCTCGTCCCCACGTTTCCGCGTGCCTAAGCGCATGGATCTATCATAATATAGTTCCCTCAGTGTACGGGGCAAAATGAAGACTGAGAAAGACAGTTCGAGCTGAGGCAGAAGTGGACAGAAATCTACGGGAGACGAGAGATGCGATCCGTTGCGCTAATAAACAAACGCACGTGTGTGTTGTATCAGTCCGCACGGGGGAGTGCGCATGCGCACTTCCGCCTGCGTTCTCAAATTGCCGAAAAATCGTCCATGCCGCCTTTAAGTCATAAATATTCTCTCTCTAGAAGCTTCTGTCACAAATTTTCACCTTGAGTTAAAATATGAATGAGAAATATCAATGTCAATGTCACTGCTTGACTAAAGTCTACTAGAATAATCCTCAATCAACCCTTTAACCCCGCCCTCTTTCTAATTGGCTCCTTTAACCCTGCCCTATCTCTGACTGGCTCCTTTAACATACTTTTCTCCCTGATTGGCTCCTTTAACCTGCTCTTCTCCCTGATTGGCTCCTTTAAACCACTCCTGTCTCTAATTGGCTCCTATAACCCGGCCCCTCTCCCTGATTGGCTCCTTTAATCCCGCGCTCTTTCTGATTGGCTCCTTTAACCCGCTCCTCTCCGTGATTGGCTCCTTTGACCCGCCCCTCTCTCTGATTGGTCAGGTCTGGACGCTGACAGTCAGGGCTGGTCTCCTGGCAGCTCGCTGTTGGACGGAGACGTTTGCCGGGACAGAAACCCGTTTGAAGATGAAGAGGACGAGAACGAGGCCAACAAGGGCAAACGGGGCGGAGTCAATGGCAAGGCGGGCGGGTCCGCGGGCAAAGGGTCCGGAGGGAAAGGTGGCGGGTTCAAGTTCGGGTCACCGCTGAGGACTCTGGGTAAACTGGGGAAGAGCCTGAGGTCGTCGGGTCGAGGAAAAGAAACGCCTTCTCCTTCAGAGTCACCGGGAGAGAAGAAGAAGAGAGGGAGGCGGAGCTCCGAGGGCTCGCTGCTCAGGTGAGCCAATCAGAGCGCAACAGTTACTATGGCAACCAGGACTAAACCAGGTTTAAACCAGGTCTAAACCAGGTCCAAACCAGGCCTAAACCAGGTCTAAACCAGGTCCAAACCAGGCCTAAACCAGGACTAAACCAGGATTGAACCAGGTCTAAACCACATCCAAACCAGGCCTAAACCAGGCCTAAACCAGGCCTAAACCAGGTCTAAACCAGGTCCAAACCAGGCCTAAACCAGGACTAAACCAGGATTGAACCAGGTCTAAACCACATCCAAACCAGGCCTAAACCAGGCCTAAACCAGGCCTAAACCAGGACTAAACCAGGCGTAAAGCAGGCCTAAACCAGGCCTAAACCAGGACTAAACCAGGCGTAAAGCAGGCCTAAACCAGGTCTAAACCAGGTCTAAACCAGGTCCAAACCAGGCCTAAACCAGGACTAAACCAGGATTGAACCAGGTCTAAACCACATCCAAACCAGGCCTAAACCAGGCCTAAACCAGGCCTAAACCAGGTCTAAACCAGGTCCAAACCAGGCCTAAACCAGGACTAAACCAGGATTGAACCAGGTCTAAACCACATCCAAACCAGGCCTAAACCAGGCCTAAACCAGGCCTAAACCAGGACTAAACCAGGCGTAAAGCAGGCCTAAACCAGGCCTAAACCAGGACTAAACCAGGCGTAAAGCAGGCCTAAACCAGGTCTAAACCAGGACTAAACCAGGACTAAACCAGGACTAAACCAGGACTAAAACAGGATCAAACCAGGATTAAATCAGGTCTAAACCAGGTCTTAACCAGGACTAAACCAGGTCTAAACCAAGACTAAACCAAGACTAAACCAGGACTAAACCAGGTCTATACCAGGACGAAACCACGACTAAAGCAGGACTAAACCACGACTAAACCAGGTCTAAAACCAGGTCTAAACCAGGACTAAACCAGGACTAAAACAGGACTAAACCAGGACTAAACCAGGACTAAACCAGGACTAAAACAGGACTAAACCAGGAATAAAACAGGACTAAAACAGGACTAAACTATGTCATAAACTGTAGAATGTTTCATAATGTGATGTGTTGTATTTAAAAGAAAGAGAATCAAGTTTAAACTCAGCAAAAATGAAATAGAACGAGTGAATAAAGTGTGTTCATTATAATATCTGCTGGTGATGTTTGGGTCTAACCCGGGTCTGTCCTGGTCCTGGTCCTGGTCCAGGTTTGCCGGGCGGTACCGGGACTCGTTCTCTCGGAAGGACTGCATCTCAAACGGAGACCCGGGTTCTGAAGAAGACACCCAGAGCAGGAGGCTGAGTCTGATGAAGATGGTCCTGGGAAAACACAAACGAGAGTCCGGGTCTGAGCGGGTCTCACAGGGACCAGAGGAACCAGAACCAGAACCAGAACCAGAGGAGGTGGTCAAGCCCCGAGAACCTCTGTCAGGTTAGAGACACAAAACACCCACTGAACCGAGTCTAAAGCTGGACTGGACCAGGGTCTAAAGCTGGTTCAAAGCAGGTCTAAAGCTGGACTGGACCAGGGTCTAAAGCTGGTTCAAAGCAGGTCTAAAGCTGGACTGGACCAGGGTCTAAAGCTGGTTCAAAGCAGGTCTAAAGCTGGACTGGACCAGGGTCTAAAGCTGGTTCAAAGCAGGTCTAAAGCTGGACTGGACCAGGGTCTAAAGCTGGTTCAAAGCAGGTCTAAAGCTGGACTGGACCAGGGTCTAAAGCTGGTTCAAAGCAGGTCTAAAGCTGGACTGGACAGGGTGTAAAGCAGGACTAAAGCTGGACTAAAGCATGTCTAAAGCAGGACTAAAGCGGGACTAAAGCAGGTCTAAAGCGGGACTAAAGCGGGACTAAAGCGGGACTTAAGCGGGACTTAAGCGGGACTTAAGCGGGTCTAAAGCAGGTCTAAAGCTGGACTAAAGCGATTCTAAAGCGGGACTTAAGCGGTACAAAAGCTGGACTAAAGCAGGACTAAAGCAGGACTAAAGCGGGTCTAAAGCGGGACTAAAGCGGGACTTATATGTCTCTTAAATGCAGTGGAAGGGCCCATTGTTTCCGGCCCCTCCGCCCTTGTTTACTCTGCCTCGTCTCACAAACATTAAGAACAGAGGAAACAATCGGCTTCAGGGAAAGTCGTTCCACAAGGTCAGACTTTTTGACTAAAGCCACGTTTCCACTGGTTCAGTTTGAGCATCAGCACAAGCACCAACTCGTGTATATGATCCTGAGAGCTGAGCAGGAGCTCCACAGCCAGAAGTAATAACATAAATAATAATAGTAATAAAAATAAATAAATAAATAAAATAAACAAATAAATAAAATAAATAAATACAATAAAATAAAATAAATAAAAATCCAATTAATACAATTAAAAAAAAAATAAAAAAATAGAATAAGTAAACAAAAAATAATAATGAATTCAATAAATTCAATGAAATTAAATTAAATTAAATGTTTAGGAAATAATGATAATTGACCGTTGAGGCAAACACACAAAACCAAACCAAACAGAAGCCAGAACGGGTCCAAACGTGTCGAATGTTTTCCCTTTTGTTGTTGAACGGATTGTGAACGTGAAGAGAAGCGCGAGAATCGGATGTTATCGGGACGAAGGGAACGAGGAGATCAAGAGCGGGCGTCATGAGAGTCCGAGGGCGCTTTGAGGGCGCTTTGAGGGCGGCTCGTGAAGGGAACATTCCTCAAACTCATTTAAACAAAACTCAGCAGGTCAGGGACGGGCCAGAGGAACAAAACCCCTGGATAACGATATTGAGTGTGTGAATGTGGCGGTTCAAGTGTCGCACAAAATAAGGCTCAAAAGTGCAGGAATATCAATTTACACTCTTGTTTAGGGGGATTACGCTTGATGTTTCTGTCTCTTTTTTGGCTCTTTTTAATATTTTTTTTTACCATAGACGATAAACTCCAGATTCTAGTTTGGCAGATTTACAAAACAACTATCACGATGTTGACTTCCCGATGATTCCAGCTACTGATCTCTGCCTCGTTTAAGCGTCACTCGTTGCAAAAGCATCTTTTATTACAGTTTTATACAGTTTTATACAGTTTTATACAGTTTTATACAGTTTTACAGTTTATACAGTTTTATACAGTTTTACTGTTTTATACAGTTTTATACAGTTCCATACAGTTTTATACAGTTTATAAAATTTGTGTACAGTTTTTAAACAGTTTTATACAGTTTTACACCATTTTATACAGTTTTATAGAGTTGTGTATGTTTTTTATACAGTTTTATACAGTTTTATACAGTTTTATACCATTTTTATACAGTTTTATAGTTTTTATACAGTCTTACACAGTTTTATACAGTTTTATACAGTTTTTATAGCTTTTCTACAGTCTTACACAGTTTTATGCTGTTTTCTACAGTTTTTGTATTTTTTATACAGTCTTACACAGTTTTTATACAGTTTTGATACAGTTTTTACATTTTTACAGTTTTCAAACAGTTTTCTATTATGGTTTTATAGAGTTTTACATAGTTTTATACATTTTCTACGCAGTTTTTTACAGTTTTATACAGTTTATTCCTGTTGTCACTCACAAATATAATCTTAAGAGCTAAACTGGTCCGAGATGTGTAAAGTTGTCTTTTTGAAGCATAACTTGACCTTGAGTCTGAAGCACAGTGTGTTCTCTTTGTGTGGAGCGAGTCTGATGATGACAAACGTCTGAGGTGAAGGTCAGCGCTGGACAGAGATGACCATGATTAAGATCAACTTTCATACAATGTTATTATACAATATTTTACTGTTTTGAGTAACATTTAAATATGTGCTTGAATCCAAAAGTGCTGCTTTCTCACGACCTTTTATGAGCCATGTTTAAATCACTTGAATCATTTCCATCTCGGTAGCTTAAGTGATTTAAACATTTAAACGACACACAGTGAAATGGAACCGACTCATGTTTGTTCTGAGGCGCAAATACATCTTTTTATTACATTTATTTAAACAGAAAATCTTATTATATTTTCTGTTTTTTCTGTTGAACATTGAGACTTTTTAAACACTTTTAACCAAATAAATATGTAAATATGTGACTATTCTAGCGAGAGAACATTTAGGAATAAAGTGTGTTATCGATGAAAATCAGAAATAGTTTACCGTATTTTCCGGACTATAGGCTGCACCTTGTTTCATAGTTTTGGCCGGGGTGCGACTTATACTTATATTTATACTTATATGCTTATACTGTGGAGCGACTTATATGTGATATTATTTGTTATTTTCACACCTGCAACCGCATTTCATACTCCAGTGTGACTTATATATGTTTTTTTCTTCTCTATTATGCCATTTTTGGCTGATGCGACTTATACTCCAGTGCGACTTATATATGTTTTTTTCTTCTCTATTATGCATTTTTTGGCTGGTGCGACTTATACTCCAGTGTGACTTATATATGTTTTTTTCTTCTCTATTATGCATTTTTTGGCTGGTGCAACTTTTACTCCGGAAAATACGGTATTCTTTTTTGACATTTTGGTTTAATAACGTCACTGTCTTTGCTATAAAAGCTCTTTTCGTTTGTGTTTTAGAGTCTGTTCAGTCCAGACAAACATTAACATTGGACAAACACAGTACAATTATAGTTATTATTATATTTTTAAGTCGATTCGTTACTGGATTCATCAGAACGTCCTTCCGGAGCGTACTATCTGCCTCAAACCCGCTCTCCAGAGGCTCTAAAAGAGTCTCAAACGTTGTAATAAATGATAATAAGTCGGTTGTTTTTCGCAGAACGTGGTCGTAGTCTTACATAAGCGTCTGCTGCCGCTCTGATAAACTGTTATAAATGAGTCAATGATTGTGTGTCCTTCAGAACGGCCATAAAAAGTCACCCGGCGACGCTTCCCGTTCCTGTCGTCTTATCTGAGCCGTCGACGCCGAGCAATAAAAAAACGCCCCGAATCTAAAAATACGTGACGAGCTCCGGAGTCTAAACCACAGCCTTGAATAGTGTGGCTTCTGTGGGACGTGAACACAAACACTCGAGCGCCAGACGTGTCGCAGACGGTTCATCAACAGTAGGACGTTTGTTAATGAAATGACACGCTCAGAAGTACTTTAAATGTGAAATATAAATCATCATGTTCTCGCTTATTTCTGTAAATTATTACTTTTCTGAAACACTTTGGACACGCAGCGGGTTCATGTCCTGCAGTTTGTTTCTTTAGTGCACAGGTTAAAGCGCCCTCTACAGGTCGGACGACTCATTCAACTAAAATGCAGTTTATTAAAAAAATATATAAAAAGGTTATCACAGAAACGCTCATTTTTTTGCTTTACAATTTCACTTCCTGTTTGTAATTGATGATATCACATTAGGAAATTACCCAGCAAACACTGGGACAAAACTCATCTGATGTCAAATTTTTTTTTATTGGACAAATAAAAATATATGAGAGCGACTTTATTTAAAGTTTATTAAAAGAATTAGTGTTTAAAGAGTAAAAAAAACAGTTTCTTTTGTGTAAATTCTGCATAAACTTTGACTGGAATGAGTGTTTCTGGTGTGATGTCGCTTCCTGTCATTTTCTACACATTTTTCAACGTTTTATCCACAAATACCTGCTCGATAGGTGTAAAACTATAATTTATATGTACAACAGGTATAAATACACCAAATGAAATCAAAATTAGAAGATCGTAAAACCCTGTCATAGGCACTTTTAAGGCCGGAGCACAGACTCTTAAATCTCACGATCCTCCGCGAACAAACCCGGACCTAAAATCAGGGTTTAAATCCATCAAAATGTCCCGTAGTGTGTATTATTTTTTACTAAAACGTCGTTACTGTGATTATTTTTAAGCTTTTTGCGTAAATTGTTGCCTATTTTCCCCATTTTGACCGTTTTTGTGACATTTATAATACGACTTCCTGTTTGAACGCGAGCAGATCATGTGACTGAGGTGATTCCAAAACTGTTACCTAGCAACCAGACTGTAAACAGACTGTAAACAAAATCCATACAAATTACACACCAGTTACAATTCGACCAACAATAACACCATAAAACGCCTTTATTTTGTTAAATGATCGTTTAAACCATTTGCGATGGAGTGTCGCCTATTGATGACATCACAGAGGGATTCTGTTTTAGAACCACTTCCTGTCATTTCCTGCTTTTATTTTCCAGTTTTCTTCCCAAACCGCCACTCGACTGATGTAAAACTGTTATAAATATTGACCACAGGTAAAACAAAGCGATAATTATGAAAACATGACAAACTTCACGCGCACCTCTTTAAAGTTCCACCACATGTTCAGCCCTAACGCCGCTGTGGAGGAAGATAACCACTCTGCCACGCTCCCGCAGGCCCCGGTGGAATGTGGCGTTCTACAGTTTCTCCTCAAACACTGGCGCTCTGTTCTCTCGGTCTGACGCTGCAGAAATGGCATCCGCCCCGGACGTTTCCAGGAGCCGCTCGTTCCTCCGCGGCGGCGGCGCTCAAGCTGAAACGCGAGGAGCTGACGGAGCACTTTAGCCTCAGCGCTTCAGAGTCTAGAAATACGCACATCTGATCCACTTAAACCCCGTCAGGAGCGGCGGGTCGGAGCCAGGGGCCTTCGGAGTACGAAGCACGAATACATGTCGAACTCTGTCCCGTTCCCGGCGTTTTCAGTGGAACGTGAAGCGCGATTTCACTGGAGAAACTGGGAATAACCTCGAGTTCTCACAAAGTCCAGGTTCTCAAATGGTCAAACCCGCTCTGGTCGCTTCACTCCTCACAGTGCAGCTCCAGACCTCACGCTCCCTGCTGGCCCTCTGCGTTCCTCAGATAAATGCACGTTTCCTGCGTAAAGCCCAGGATCTGGTGTCGTGTGGGTCCCTCTCCTCTGGACCTCTGGAGCCCCGTCTGTGCTGGATTTGGACCTGGACCTGGGCCTGGGCCTGGACCCGGGCCTGTCCCTGGACCTAGGCCTGTGCTAGTTTTGGACTGGGCCTGGGCCTGGGCCTGGACCTGAGCCTGGACCTGGACCTGGGCCTGGACCTGGGCCTGGACCTGTACTTGTGCTGGTTTTGGACTGGGCCTGGACCGGGGCCTGGACCCGGGCCTGGACCTGGGCCTGGGCCCGGACCTGGGCCTGGACCTGGACCTGGACCTGAGCCTGGACCTAGGCCTGGACCTGGACCTGGACCTGGACCTGGACCTGGACCTGGACCTGGACCTGGGCCTGGACCTGGACCTGGACCTGAGCCTGGACCTAGGCCTGGACCTGGACCTGAGCCTGGACCTGGACCTGGACCTGAGCCTGGACCTAGGCCTGGACCTGGACCTGGACCTGGACCTGGACCTGGACCTGGACCTGGGCCTGGACCTGGACCTGGACCTGAGCCTGGACCTAGGCCTGGACCTGGACCTGAGCCTGGACCTGGACCTGGACCTGGACCTGGACCTGAGCCTGGACTTGGACCTGGACCTGGACCTGGGCCTTGGCCTGGACCTAGGCCTGGACCTGGACCTGGACCTGGACCTGAGCCTGGACCTGGACCTGGACCTGGACTTGGACCTGGACCTGGGCCTTGGCCTTGACCTGGACCTGGGCCTGGACCTGTACTTGTGCTGGTTTTGGACTGGGCCTGGACCGGGGCCTGGACCCGGGCCTGGACCTGGGCCTGGGCCCGGACCTGGGCCTGGACCTGGACCTGAGCCTGGACCTAGGCCTGGACCTGGACCTGGACCTGGACCTGGACCTGGACCTGGACCTGGGCCTGGACCTGGACCTGGACCTGAGCCTGGACCTAGGCCTGGACCTGGACCTGAGCCTGGACCTGGACCTGGACCTGGACCTGGACCTGAGCCTGGACTTGGACCTGGACCTGGACCTGGGCCTTGGCCTGGACCTAGGCCTGGACCTGGACCTGAGCCTGAGCCTGGACCTGGACCTGGACCTGGACTTGGACCTGGACCTGGGCCTTGGCCTTGGCCTGGACCTAGGCCTGGACCTGGACCTGGACCTGGGCCTTGGCCTTGGCCTGGACCTAGGCCTGGACCTGGACCTGGACCTGGGCCTTGGCCTTGCCCTGGACCCGGGCCTGTGCTGGTTTTGGACTGGACCGGGGTCTTAAGTCACACAATAACGAGCTGCGAAGACTCTCAGGTGTCTCCGCTCTCAGCTGAACAAACTCCACAGACTGATATTTTCATCACTTCTTTTCTTTTTTAGATGTTGTAGGTTTCCCTGGTGCGGAGTGAGATTTCCGGCTTTAGCTTTTGTTTAGACCAGGTTTTGTCTTGGTTCAGTCCAGGTTTAGTCCAGTTTCAGGAGGTCTTAACACATGATAGAGCGCTCGGTGTTCTATTAGTTCTATTCAATGGGAAAAGACGGGGAGAGGACTTTGTACTAATCGAACTAGTGTCAACAAAGGTGTAAAGAAAAAGTAAATTTCTCATCCTTCTGAAATCCATGTTTAGGTTTGTCTTGCGCGCTTCATTCAACGTTCTCTCCGTGAGATTAAAACCCCGTGAACGTGTTTTGTGCTCAAATACGCAGCGCACCAGAGACAATTATGCAGCTGTTGTTTGAACTAGAGCTGGACGAAATTGACAAAAATGTAAATCTTAAAAATGTTTGAGGTGTTTCCCGATAGCGATACTCAGACGATATTATGTCAATGTGTTAAATGTCTTTAAAAGTGTTATCGGGTGTAAAATGTCCGTCAAATTAATCACAAAAGTGCAGAAACATGACCAACTTTTCCCCCTTGTTTTTAAAGCATTTTTTGCTATAAACGACAAACTCGATATTCAAATTTTGCATATCATCAATACAATATTCTCAAAATGTTGATATATTGCTCACTTAAGGGTGAAAACAACCTTAGCTTTTTTGTTTTTGTCCAGGTTTAGTCCAGTTTTGGTCCAGTTTTGGTCCAGTTTTAGTCCAGTTTTAAACCTCTTTTAAACCTCTTTTAAACCTGTCTCTCTCTTCAGTTCTGGAGATCTTGCAGTTGGTGAAGAAACGCGACCTGCTTTTGGCCGACGCCCACATTCTGGAGCTGGAGCAGGAAGTGATGGCGTCATGTGATCAAAGCGACGAATCAGGACGCGACAACGGCCGGCGACGAGCGAAAGACGTGGAGCTTCTGTACGAGGAGCTGCAGAAGGAGCTTTGGTCTGTGGTCCGAGAGTCGCTCCGGTCCCCGACCGCCGGACCCAACCTGGGACTGGTGGTGCAGGTGAGGGGCACCTGTCTGCACCTGTCTGCACATGTCTCGCCTGTCTCACCTGTCTCCACCTGTCTCACTCGTCTCCACCTGTCTGCACCTGTCTCACCTGTCTTCACCTGTCTCACCTCTCTGCACATGTCTCACCTGTCTCCACCTGTCTCACCTGTCTCCACCTGTCTCACTTGTCTCACCTGTCTCCACCTGTCTCACCTGTCTGCACCTGTCTTCACTTGTCTCACCTGTCTCCACCTGTCTCATCTGTCTGCACCTGTCTTCACCTGTCTCCACCTGTCTCACCTGTCTGCACATGTCTCACCTGTCTCCACCTGTCTCACCTGTCTCCACCTGTCTCACCTGTCTCCGCCCTCTCTCTCCAGGTTCTTCAGCAGGAGGAGCAGGTGGACCAGGACTTCCTCAGCTCTCAGACTGAGGTCTGGGTCTCGTCCGCGGGGCCACGCCCTCGCAGACTCAGGCAGCGTTGGGTCGAGGCGGTTGGGGAAATGGCCGACTCCTCGCTCCCTGTGAAGACGCAGTTCTCTGTTGGGTTTTTGGACCGGTTCTTGGACCAGATCCGGACCAGAGTCGTGGAGGATCTGAGCGCCGCCAAAAGGAACGTAGTGTCCATCTACCCTCCGGAGTACCAACCCTTTCAGGTGTTCACCCTTCTGATACTTCTGATATGACTCCCAAAACCCTAACTATGACCACAATAGGAAAGTGCAGAGGTCACAAGTCTCAAGTCTCTGGCAACAAATCCAAGTCTAGTCCTATCTCTTTCTGACCCTTGCCTGACCTCTGTGTGACCTCTGCCCTCAGGTGTATGCACAGAGCTACCACATGGCAGTGACAAAAAGACTGCGCTCCATCACAGAGAACCAGCTCCAGATCACAGACATCTACTCTGTGCTGGACTGGGTCTACAACATCTACAACAGGTAAGACAAGCACTACTACTACTACTACTACTACTACTACTACTACTACTACTGCTACTGCTACTGCTACTGCTACTGCTACTGCTACTGCTACTGCTACTGCTACTGCTACTGCTACTGCTGCTACAAAAAGCCTCTCATTATTGTTGTCCTTGTGTGTCATTGTTGTCCTTGTGTGTCATTGCTGTCCTTGTGTGTCATTGTTGTCCTTGTGTGTCATTGTTGTCCTTGTGTGTCATTGCTGTCCTTGTGTGTCATTGTTGTGTGTGTCATTGTTGTCCTTGTGTGTCATTGTTGTCCTTGTGTGTCATTGTTGTCCTTGTGTGTCATTGTTGTGTGTGTCATTGTTGTCCTTGTGTGTCATTGTTGTCCTTGTGTGTCATTGTTGTGTGTGTCATTGTTGTCCTTGTGTGTCATTGTTGTCCTTGTGTGTCATTGTTGTCCTTGTGTGTCATTGCTGTCCTTGTGTGTCATTGTTGTCCTTGTGGGTCATTGTTGTTCTTGTGTGTCATTGCTGTTCTTGTGTGTCATTGCTGTCCTTGTGTGTCATTGCTGTTCTTGTGTGTCATTGCTGTCCTTGTGTGTCATTGCTGTCCTTGTGTGTCATTGCTGTCCTTGTGTGTCATTGTTGTCCTTGTGTGTCATTGTTGTCCTTGTGTGTCATTGCTGTTCTTGTGTGTCATTGTTGTCCTTGTGTGTCATTGCTGTTCTTGTGTGTCATTGCTGTCCTTGTGTGTCATTGCTGTCCTTGTGTGTCATTGTTGTGTGTGTCATTGTTGTCCTTGTGTGTCATTGTTGTCCTTGTGTGTCATTGCTGTTCTTGTGTGTCATTGTTGTCCTTGTGTGTCATTGCTGTTCTTGTGTGTCATTGCTGTCCTTGTGTGTCATTGTTGTCCTTGTGTGTCATTGTTGTCCTTGTGTTTCAGGGATGTGTTGGGTCCGTTCTCCTGCTCAGACCTCGATCCTTTGCTTCCCTCAGACACTCTGGAGCGACTGGAGCTCGACTGCCTCAACTCTATGCGGGTAAGAACATTTGGGAAAGACATTTGTGGGAAAATGTGTGGACGTTATGCACTTCCTGTCAAAAAAAAACATGCAGCTCTTTTTAGCTTTGATTACAGCACACATAAGGTTCCGTCCCGTGTTACAGACATTTCCTGCACAAAGCCGCCTCCAGCTCGTCCCAAACACCCTCAGATCTGGAGTAGATTCGTTTCTCTGCTCGATGCCAGTGATCTGACCCTTCTCCAACACATCCATGACCACGGGATTCGTCTTTTCACATGGCTGTTTCAGAAACGAGAAGCTCAGGTTTTAACAACACCTGCATCAGTTATCCAGCAGGGGGAGCTGTTTGTCCAATAGGAGGAGGAGCTGTTTGTCCAATAGGAGGAGGAGCTGTTTGTCCAATAGGAGGAGGAGCTTTGTCCAATATGAGGAGGAGCTGTCTGTCCAATAGGAGGAGGAGCTGTTTGTCCAATAGGAGGAGGAGCTGTTTGTCCAAAAGGACAAGGAGCTGTTTGTCCAATAGAAGGAGGAACTGTATGTCCAATATGAGGAGGAGCTGTCTGTCCAATAGGAGGAGGAGCTGTCTGTCCAATAGGAGGAGGAGCTGTCTATCCAATAGGAGGAGGAGCTGTCTATCCAATAGGAGGTGGAGCTGTTTGTCCAATAGAAGGAGGAGCTGTTGTCCAATAGGAGGAGAGGCTGTTTGTCCAATAGGAGGAGGAGCTGTCTGTCCAATAGGTGGACGGGCTGTTTGTCCAATAGGAGGAGGAGCTGTTTGTCCAATAGCAGGAGGAGCTGTTTGTCCAATAGGAGGAGGGGCTGTTTGCTTATTGAATCACAGTGGACACATGTTTTGGACAGTTAGTGTAAGTCTGTGGTCACATTTGAGGTGAATGTACCAAACAGGTTTAGGGGGTAATGGCCCTTCATTGTCGCTTGCGGGTGTAACTGGCTCTTATTGTGGCAGATGTGAGCTGTTGTAATGGTCAGTGTTGTAGTTTTCTTAAGTAGTTTTTTTTTATTATTATTACTCATTTAATTGCTCAGGCACAACCAGATGTTTGTGTAAAAGTAATTTGCATAAAAGTTGTGTTTGTAAAAGTGGTTTGTGTAAAAGTGGTTTGTGTAAAAGTGGTTTGCATAAAAGTTGTGTTTGTAAAAGTGGTTTGTGTAAAAGTTGTGTTTGTAAAAGTGGTTTGTGTAAAAGTTGTGTTTGTAAAAGTGGTTTGTGTAAAAGTGGTTTGTGTAAAAGTGGTTTGCATAAAAGTTGTGTTTGTAAAAGTGGTTTGTGTAAAAGTGGTTTGTGTAAAAGTGGTTTGCATAAAAGTTGTGTTTGTAAAAGTGGTTTGTGTAAAAGTGGTTTGTGTAAAAGTGGTTTGTGTGTTTGGTCCAGGCCATAGTGACGTCGGAGCTGGTCCAGGTCCTGGAGGACGAGGAGAAACGGTGGATGGAAACTTTACACATCGAAGAATACACTTTACCCCTGACAAACACTGTAATCAAGGTACTAAACCAGGACTAAACCAGAACTGAACCAGGACTAAATCAGGACCAAACCGGGACTAAACCAGGAATAAACCGGGACAAAACCAGGACTAAACGAGGACTGAACCAGGACCAAACCAGGACCAAACCAGGACCAAACCGGGACTAAACCAGGAATAAACCGGGACAAAACCAGGACTAACCTGTTTCCTGTGCTCTCAGAGACTTCAGGTGGACTTGGATCGTTCTGTGTCAGTGAACCAGAGTTTGGGCTCCAGAGTCGCTCAGTGCAGTTTGAACGGACTCGCAGACTTTTTCTACAGGTAAAGATCTTCTAGATTGAAACCAGACCTGGTCCTGACCTGGTCCAGACCTGGTCCAAATCTGGTCCAGACGTAGTTCAGACCTGGTTTTGTCTCTTGTAGTTTCCAGCGTAAAGTGGAGCTGTTTCACGAGGGTTTGCAGAGCGGAATGTACGGAGACAACGAGGACGGATACGTGTCCAAGACCATCGCTCAGGTCAACTGCTGCCCCGCCTTCAGGTGAGACCGCCTTTAGACCAGGTTTAGACCGGGTTTAGACCGGGTTTAGACCGGCTTTGGACCGGGTTTGGACCAGGTTTAGACCTGGTTTAGACTTGTGTGTCAAATGCCCTCCTTTTGATTCAGATGCCCTCTCTGTGTGTCAGAATTATTTTCAGGGTTCTTAATTACCGGCAATGGGCTAAAGCTTACAAAGGTCTTTTTAGGATGTGTAATACCACAGGTAGAGGCAAGGGGCGCAAAGTGAGGGCCGGCACCAAACACAGACGAGCTTTGTATGTTCATTGTCTGATTGCAAAAGGAACTCTGAAAGTGCTAAACAAATGAAGGATGTCATTAAATCCAAACCTGGTCACGCTGACGTCCTATGACCCGTGAACTGAACGTCCTGTGCTCAACGAGAGCGGCAGCACTTTGTGTTCAGGGCCTTCAGTACGTCTCACTCTTCTCGTGGTGTGTTCAGGGCCCTCAGTATGTCTCACTCTTCTTGTGGTGTGTTCAGGGCCCTCAGTATGTCTCACTCTTCTCGTGGTGTGTTCAGGGCCCTCAGTATGTCTCACTCTTCTCGTGGTGTGTTCAGGGACTTCAGTATGTCTCACTCTTCTTGTGGTGTGTTCAGGGACTTCAGTATGTCTCACTCTTCTCGTGGTGTGTTCAAGGGCCTTCAGTATGTCTCACTCTTGTCGTGGTGTGTTCAAGGGCCTTCAGTATGTCTCACTCTTCTCGTGGTGTATTCAGGGCCCTCAGTATGTCTCACTCTTCTCGTGGTGTGTTCAGGGCCCTCAGTATGTCTCACTCTTCTCGTGGTGTGTTCAGGGACTTCAGTATGTCTCACTCTTCTTGTGGTGTGTTCAGGGACTTCAGTATGTCTCACTCTTCTCGTGGTGTGTTCAAGGGCCTTCAGTATGTCTCACTCTTCTCGTGGTGTGTTCAAGGGCCTTCAGTATGTCTCACTCTTCTCGTGGTGTGTTCAGGGCCCTCAGTATGTCTCACTCTTCTCGTGGTGTGTTCAGGGCCCTCAGTATGTCTCACTCTTCTCGTGGTGTGTTCAGGGCCCTCAGTATGTCTCACTCTTCTCGTGGTGTGTTCAGGGCCCTCAGTATGTCTCACTCTTCTCGTGGTGTGTTCAGGGCCCTCAGTACGTCTCACTCTTCTCGTGGTGTGTTCAGGGCCCTCAGTACGTCTCACTTTTCTCGTGGTGTGTTCAGGGCCCTCAGTACGTCTCACTCTTCTCGTGGTGTGTTCAGGGCCCTCAGTATGTCTCACTCTTCTCGTGGTGTGTTCAGGGCCCTCAGTATGTCTCACTTTTCTCGTGGTGGGTTCAGGGCCCTCAGTATGTCTCACTCTTCTCGTGGTGTGTTCAGGGCCCTCAGTATGTCTCACTCTTCTCGTAGTGTGTTCAGGGCCCTCAGTATGTCTCACTCTTCTCGTGGTGTGTTCAGGGCCCTCAGTATGTCTCACTCTTCTCGTGGTGTGTTCAGGGCCCTCAGTACGTCTCACTCTTCTCGTGGTGTGTTCAGGGCCCTCAGTATGTCTCACTCTTCTCGTGGTGTGTTCAGGGCCCTCAGTATGTCTCACTCTTCTCGTAGTGTGTTCAGGGCCCTCAGTATGTCTCACTCTTCTCGTGGTGTGTTCAGGGCCCTCAGTATGTCTCACTCTTCTCGTGGTGTGTTCAGGGCCCTCAGTATGTCTCACTCTTCTCGTGGTGTGTTCAGGGCCCTCAGTACGTCTCACTCTTCTCGTGGTGTGTTCAGGGCCCTCAGTATGTCTCACTCTTCTCGTGGTGTGTTCAGGGCCCTCAGTACGTCTCACTCTTCTCGTGGTGTGTTCAGGGCCCTCAGTATGTCTCACTTTTCTCGTGGTGTGTTCAGGGCCCTCAGTATGTCTCACTTTTCTCGTGGTGGGTTCAGGGCCCTCAGTATGTCTCACTCTTCTCGTGGTGTGTTCAGGGACTTCGCTCAGCGCTGCGCTCAGTCAGACCCGGTCCACAGTGAGGATTCTCTGAGACGAGCCTCTCGAGCTCTGGACTCTGTCGTCCAGTGTGGAGTCCGAGTCCTGTCCGAGCGCCTCTACTACTGCATCAAGGTGAGACCGGGTTTAAACCGGGTTTAGTCCTGGTTTAGTCCTGGTTTAGTCCAGGTTTAGTTCAGTTCTAGTCCAGTTCTAGTCCAGGTCTTGTCCAGGTCTAGTCCTGGTCTAGTCCAGGTTTAGACCGGGCTTGGACCGGGTTTAGTCCTGGTTTAGTCCAGGTTTAGTCCAGGTTTAGTCCAGGTTTTGTCCAGTTCTTGTCCAGGTCTAGTCCAGATCTAGTCCAGGTTTAGATCGGGTTTAAACCGGGTTTAGTCCAGGTCTAGTCCAGGTCTATTCCAGGTTTAGTCGAGGTTTAGACGAGGTCTAGTTCAGGTCTAGTCCAGGTCTAGTCCAGGTCTAGTCCAGGTCTAGTCCAGGTCTAGTCCAGGTCTAGTTCAGGTCTAGTCCAGGTTTAGTCCAGGTTTAGTCCGCGTCTAGTCCAGGTTTAGTCCAGGTTTAGTCCGCGTCTAGTCCAGGTTTAGTCCAAGTTTAGTTCAGGTTTAGTCCAAGTTTAGTCCAGGTTTAGTCCCCGTCTAGTTCAGGTTTAGTCCAGGTTTAGTTCAGGTTTAGTCCAGGTTTAGTCCAGGTTTAGTCCAAGTTTAGTCCAAGTTTAGTCCAAGTTTAGTCCAGGTTTAGTCCAGGTCTAGTCCAGGTTTAGTCCAGGTTTAGTCCAGGTTTAGTCCTGGTTTAGTCCAGGTCTAGTCCAGGTTTAGTCCAGGTCTAGTCCAGGTTTAGTCTTGGTTTAGTCCAGGTTTAGTCCAGGTTTAGTCCTGGTTTAGTCCAGGTTTAGTCCAGTTTTAGTCCTGGTTTAGTCCAGGTTTAGTCCAGGTTTAGTCTGCGTCTAGTCCAGGTTTAGTCCAGGTTTAGTCCAAGTTTTGTCCAAGTTTAGTCCAGGTTTAGTCCAAGTTTAGTCCAGGTCTAGTCCAAGTTTAGTCCAGGTTTAGTCCAGGTTTTTGTCCTGGTTTAGTCCAGGTCTAGTCCAGGTTTAGTTCAGGTCTAGTCCAGGTTTAGTCCTGGTTTAGTCCAGGTTTAGTCCAGGTTTAGTCCTGGTTTAGTCCTGGTCTAGTCCAGGTTTAGTCCTGGTTTAGTCCAGGTTTAGTCCAAGTTTAGTCCAAGTTTAGTCCAGGTCTAGTCCAAGTTTAGTCCAGGTTTAGTCCAGGTTTAGTCCAGGTCTAGTCCAGGTTTAGTCCAGGTCTAGTCCAGGTTTAGTCCAGGTTTAGTCCTGGTTTAGTCCAGGTTTAGTCCTGGTTTAGTCCAGGTTTAGCCCAGGTTTAGTCCTGGTTTAGTCCAGGTTTAGTCCTGGTTTAGTCCTGGTCTAGTCCAGGTTTAGTCCTGGTTTAGTCCAGGTTTAGTCCTGGTTTAGTCCAGGTTTAGTCCAGGTTTAGTCCAGGTCTAGTCCAGGTTTAGTCCTGGTTTAGTCCAGGTCTAGTCCAGGTTTAGTCCTGGTTTAGTCCAGGTCTAGTCCAGGTTTAGTCCTGGTTTAGTCCAGGTTTAGTCCTGGTTTAGTCCTGGTTTAGTCCAGGTTTAGTCCAGGTTTAGCCCAGGTTTAGTCCTGGTTTAGTCCAGTTTTAGTCCTGGTTTAGTCCTGGTCTAGTCCAGGTTTAGTCCTGGTTTAGTCCAGGTTTAGTCCTGGTTTAGTCCAGGTCTAGTCCAGGTTTAGTCCAGGTCTAGTCCAGGTTTAGTCCTGGTTTAGTCCAGGTCTAGTCCAGGTTTAGTCCTGGTTTAGTCCAGGTTTAGTCCTGGTTTAGTCCAGGTTTAGTCCAGGTTTAGCCCAGGTTTAGTTCACTAGTATCACAGTTCATAAAGTGCAGTGAACTCAGAAGTTGTGAAATTATAATGAATGAAGTGTTTTATTTCTTATCTTCTCTTGACAAACGGCAGAGGTCGAGTTGGAGCCAAACGATATTTCTGTTGTGAAACTTCATATTTTAGTTTGACCTGAAATCCATCTCCTTCTGGGTTCAGTTTCTCAACTCTAGTGTCAGCTCTGTGTCAAGACCTGGAGTAGTCCAGGTTTAGTCCTGTTTAGTCCTGGTTTAGTCCTGGGTTAGATCTGGTTTAGTCCTGGTTTAGTCCTGGCTTAGTCCTGGCTTAGTCCTGGTTTAGATCTTGTTTAGTCCTGGTTTAGTCCTGGTTTAGTCCTGGTTTAGTCCTCGGTTAGATCTAGTTTAGTCCTGGTTTAGTCCTGGCTTAGTCCTGGCTTAGTCCTGGTTTAGATCTTGTTTAGTCCTGGTTTAGTCCTGGTTTAGTCCTGGTTTAGTCCTGGTTTAGTCCTGGTTTAGTCCTGGTTTAGTCCTGGGTTAGATCTGGGTTAGATCTGGTTTAGTCCTGGTTTAGTCCTGGTTTAGTCCTGGCTTAGTCCTGGCTTAGTCCTGGCTTAGTCCTGGTTTAGATCTTGTTTAGTCCTGGTTTAGTCCTGATTTAGTCCTGGTTCAGACCTGGTTTAGTCCAGTTTAAATCCTGCTTTCTGACCCTCTTCGTCACTTAAACACTTGACCTTTGACCCTGAATGGTTGACTCTGGCGCGGCTCCAGGCGTTTGTGTTTTCTCTTTAAATAAAGCTTGACGGTTCAAATGGATGTTTACTGTGTCGAGCAAAGCTAAAACAACACTCTGGAACATCAATCTGGAATCTGAGCACACACTAAAGTCTAAAGTACTTTTGTACTTCACAGTGTACTCCTGAAGTCAAATATGAACTGTGTAAAAGTAAAGTTTTGAAAGCCCTGAACCTTTTTCTTTCACAGCCGCTGTACGAGCGTCTGGTGAAGAAGAAGTGGCTCAGTAACACGGAGCCGTTTGAAGAGATCCAGAGCATCATCAAGGAACACTTCAAGAAATACAAGAGGATGGACAACCCGCCCTATCAGGTACAACACGGGACACGTCTTACAACACACGAGCTGCACGGGACACGTCTTCAGTCCATGACACGGGCTCAAAACGTCCCTCATGAGCCCGGGCTCTTCCTGACCTGAGTTTGTGTGTTTGAAAAGCAGAACGAGCACATTCTGATGGAGCTTCATGTGTTTTCACTTCTTCTTCTCTGTATTTTATTTATTTTATGTATTTATTATTTTTATTGTATTTATTTATTTTTATTATCTTTATTTTTTACTTTTTACTTTTCTTTTCTTTTCTTTTTAAATTTATTTCATTTGTTTTGTTTTTTTCATTTATTTATTTTATTATTTTTTTATTTTTATTCTACTTTATTTTCAATGTTTTGTGTTTTCTTTAATTTATTTAATTATTCATTTTTTATTATTTATTTATTCATTAATTATTAATTATCAATTTATTATTTATTGATTATTTAGGTATTATTATTCATGTATTATTATTCATGTATTATTATTTATGTATTATTATTTATGTATTATTTATTATTTATGTATTATTATTTATGTATTATTTATTATTTATGTGTTGTTGTGTCCAGGCGCTGGTGTCGGAGGTTCACCGTCGTGTGCTCACAGAGTACTTACGCTCCGTCATGAGAGGACGACTCATCTGCACCTCGGCCAAAATGAGACGCAGGACGTCCCAAAGGCTGCGAGACGAGGGGACGGCCATGAGCGAGCTCTTCACACAGCTGGTAACACTCTCCATGTCCTTAAAGCCGGTCTAAACCCTGTCTAAACCCGGTCTAAACCCGGTCTCAACCCGTTCTTTACCCGGTCTAAACCCGGTCTTAACCCCTTCTCAACCTGGTCTAAACCCGGGCTAAACCCAGTCTAAACCCGGTCTCCTCTTGTGCTGCAGGACTCTCCCTGCCGGTGGCTGGAGGGGGCGCTCTCTCACCTCTCTGAGATCATCGACCTCGAGGACCTGCCCTCCATCCAGATGGAGGTGGCAGTCCTGGCCCGAGGGTACCCGGACGTCAGGTAAAACTGGGACTAAACTAAGACTAAACCAGGACTAAACCAGGACTAAACTAGGTTCATGTGGTCTGTGATTCCTGCTCCACATCGTGAGACGTCACTCAAACATAACTCATGTTTTCTTCATGAATATAATCTAAATCCTCCTGAACGACTCTTTTTACTCCTGAGGTTGATCTGAGCGATTCACAAAAAGACGTTTAGTACTTCCTGGTTTGTGTGTGTGAGGGGCGTGGCTAAAGCTAGCGTGAACAGGAACAGTTTTGCCTCATTTCTTTGACTTCTCTCAAAGCCTCTACGCCGCGTTTGAACCTCTTTATGTCACGCTAATGCTAATGCTAATGTCATAGGCATTATGACCTGGAAATATCAGATTTTGGAGTGTCATGCGGCGTGATAAACAGGAAACGGCTGTTGCTAACGTGCTTTGCTATCTCTGTGTTGCTAAGGCTTGACATAGTCGTTAGCATCAGTGGAAACGCGGCGCTTTAGCACGAGTCAGAGTTTTGGAGACAAATGATTCTTTAGTGTTTATCTGCTTTTTGCCTCTTGTTTTGGCCTGAGTCTGCGTTCTCTTTCTCGTCCAATCATCTGGCTGTGCTGTGAAGCTCCTCCCCCTGAGCTAAAGTCCACCTGGAGCCCAAGAGCCAGAGCGCGTTGGGAGCCAGAACCTCTCAGGGGCCACTTTGGATCCAAGACACGGCCCAGACCAGAGACTTAAGACAGAGACACACTTTAGGACTGGACAAAGTGAACCAGTGGAAACAGGACTAATCTGTTTGTTTCTTGTCTCAGGAGGAAACACGTGTCGGCCATCTTGAACCTGAGAGGTCTCACTCGTCAGACGGAGCGCATCGAGATCCTCAGCGTTCTGAAGGACCTGGAATCAAACCAGGACTCGTGGGACCTGCCCCGAGACCGGGCCCTGTTCTCCGAGGTCCCCGTGACCTCTGAACTCCACTGCGTGAACGTGGGCCTGAGCCGGCTAGCGCTAACGGCTACTTCCTGTTTCACCAACATACGACCAAAACGGAAACGCACCAAACGAACGAGAAGAGACACGAACGAAGAGGAAGAAGTGCTCTGAACCAGGACTAAACCAGGACTAAACCAGGACTAAACCAGGACTAGACCAGGACTGAACCAAGAGTAAACCAGGACTAAACCAGGACTAAACCGGGACTGAACCGGGACTAAACCAGGACTAACAGAACTAAACCAGGACTAAACCAGGACTGAACCAGGACTAGACCAGGACTGAACCAAGACTAAACCAGGACTAAACCAGGACTAAACCGGGACTAAACCGGGACTGAACCGGGACTAAACCAGGACTAACAGAACTAAACCAGGACTAAACCAGGACTGAACCAAGACTAAACCAGGTCTAAACCAGGTCTAAACCAGGACTGAACCAGGACTGAACCAGGACTGAACCAGGACCAAACTCAGGCTTTTCTCCTTCTTATACTGTATATCCAGCAGAGACCAATAACAAAACTATTTTCATCATATTTTATGTTGAACTTATGAACAAAAGTACAAAGAAAGACGTGAAAAAGCACAGTTCAAAGAGTCACAGGAGACGATGGAGACAGACCATGGAGACCATCGCCATGGAGACAGACCATGGAGACAGACCATGGAGACCATCTCCATGGAGACACACCATGGAGACGATCACGGACCAGACTGGAAAAAGTAGTGAAACTTATGATAGAGTTATGTAAAAGTGCAATGAAAAAAAGTAGATTAAATGAGTTCAAAGACCAAACACTTGGGTTCATGAGTATTATCGTTTTACAAATATATTTTACTTAGAACTGGTTTTATGAAAATCAAAAGGGGATAAATTAGACTTTTTGTGGCTTGTATTTTTGCACAATCATCGGTACTGCTCTGATTTATTATTTTTATTGTTTTAAAATGTATATGGAGTTGCTGATGAATTACTAAATCATTTATTAAAAGACTGAACTAAATGTAAAATGTTCATACACAGAATTGTATGATTGACTTGTATTTTATTATTTCTTCTTTGGAAAAACAAACGGAATAAAAAAGCTTCTGTCACAGTTTTTACTTCAGACTTTTTCTTTCTACTTTTCTCTCTGAGGCAGAAGCAGTTAAAGAACGAGCTGTGGAGATGTGTACATTAAACTGATTTATTTATACGGTGGAAATGTATTTTAATGCATTTTATATCTGTAAAAAATGTAGAAAAGCCCAAACAGGGACAGGAGTTTATAATTAGTACTGGCCAAAACTACAAGCTTAATTTTGTAACTGTGTGACTGCCATGTTCCTGTCAAATGAATAAGTGAATGAAAATAAAATAAAAATAAGAAGTGACAGGTGCAGATTGTTGATACACAGATAATCATAATCTCGTGCTACATTTATGGATAAAATGACATGAAATCAGAATTTGACAGAACACATTTGTTTCACTAAATCATTATGAATCCATAGAAACAAAAGTTAAAGCCAAACTTTTGAACAATGTGGAACCTGAACTGATTCCAATCCAATCCAACTTTCTTTGTAAAGCACATTTTACCAACATAAAGTCTCCAAAATAATGCACAGAGACCAAAACAAGCACAAGTAAAATATGTAATAAAATAACATAAATAAATACATACAAACAAACAAAACAAAAACAAATTACACACAAATGGACTTGGAATCAGAACCGGAAACGTTTTATTGCCATTGTCCCCGGCATTGTCCATGAACAAAACAGGACGTTAATGATAATAATATTAATAATAAAATTAAAAATAATAATACAATTAAAAATAATAAAGATAAATAGATAATCATAATGAAAATAATAATAGTAAAATTATAATAATAATTAGATAATAATATTGAAAATAATAACAAAATTATAATAATAATACAATAATAATAATACAAATATAATAATAATACAAATAATAATACAATAATTAATAATAATAATATAATAAATACAATTAAAATAATAATAATAATACGCCATGTTGTCTTGTTTTTTCCATTAATAAGAATCACCACTAGAGGCCACTGTTTTCTGTTTCCGCGGCGTGACCCGGATGTAAACACCGCGGCCATCTCGACCTCCGCAGCACAGAACCATCCTCATCTTTTCCCGTCCAAACTTTCCTCATTCCTCCCCGACTCCGGAGCTCCGCGCCCCGGGTCTCTCCGCTGCCTCTACCCGGCCCCAGCGCGCTCCTGCCCGGCCTCACACAGTGACATGGAGCCGCGGCCCGGAGCCCGCAGCGCCGTGGACACTTTTCGGTCCCAGGCGGAGCTCATCCTCTCGGCCGCCGTGGAGGGCTCTGTGTCGGCGTTTCTGCGGGACGCGCCGGCCTCACGCGCGGAGGACAAGGTCAGGGGAAAGAACGGTGTGAAATCAAAGCGAAACTAACAGAACTAACGCGCCGACGGCGGAAAATGACGGTTAAATGTCAAAATAAAAGATCTGCAGCGGCTATAAGAGCATTACTGACGTCACTTCCTGCTTCGGCGTCGATAAAGTTCAGGCCAAAAACAATCACAAACTTCAAGTGTTTAAAAATTCAAATAAAATCAGTCCGAGAGGGAATTTATTTTGCTGCTCTAAAATACAAGATACAATTTTGCAGACATATAATTTGTGTTGATCTTAAAACTAAAGACACACATGATGAAAGTCTTCTGAACATTTAGGGTGACCAGACGTCCCCTTGACCCACAAATGTTTCCAAAACCATTTAAATGTCACAGTTTTCCAAGTTTTTGACCACTTTGAGACCCGCCCCCAGAAAAGAGGGGGATATATGGTTTATTTAGCCAAAATAGAGAATATCTAGCTTTAGAATGACACAAAATGCATCAGATTGAGATGTGAATTAGGGCATAAAATAATAAAGGGAGGGGAGTAATAATACAATAATAATTGTATTATTATTCCCCTCCCTTTGTGTGTCCCACTGACCTAACCCCACCCCCTGAGGAAGAATATAGCGTTGTTGATATGAGATAATTATTGAAATAAGATATTGTTTGTTGTTTTGAAAATAACTCGCATCACACGTTGTTGATTTCTTCATTGGACAGCACTTTTTACAAATTTATTCTCCAACAAATATAACTGAAATTGCCACCCTCTTTTCCCCTATTCAGACTTGGAACATAATTACGTATTTTTTCTTTTTCTGCCACTAACGATAATTTCATCAAATACACTGAATTTACACATTTCCCGTGTCATTTTCAGGCTGTTGTGGCTCAATTTCTCAGTTGGAATAATTATTTAGATAAGCGATTAGCTGCGATTAATCAATAAACTTATCCTCTTTGTGCTCAGTCGTGTTTGCAGACGGTCCTGGAGGCTGCGCTGAGGGAAGCGCTGCGTAAACTCTGCGCCGTCGCTCGGCTGCTGCTCGAGGAAAACCGATGCAAAACGGTCCCGAAAGCGACGGGGAAAAACGCCAGATCGGCGACTAAAGAGAGGACGAGCTCGGCGGCGAGGAAGAACGCCAAGAAGAACGGCCCGGGCGAGAAGAACGGCACGGGTGAGAAGTTATCCTCTACCACTGTACGCAGAACATCGCTACGGCAACGAAACGCGACGGACGACAAGCGCATCCATACGTGTGCGTCGGGAGACTTTTAAACAACACAAATTCAGTTAATATAGTTTATTGCAGTGGTTATAATGTAGTTCACAGCTAAAAAAAAAAGGGACGTCACGGTGTAAGATGTTTGCGTTGCGTCACGATTTTACGCCGCGTCACGATTAAACGACAAAACGATGGTTGAATCCTTCATTTTTGTTGTTTGGGGGTTGGTTTAATATTTTATTTATTTTATTTATGTTGCCCTGTTTTTCACTGATGAAGCTGAAGCTCACGTGGAGATGACGTCATTTGCATAAACCTGAGACTGCAGCTCGTTAGTGACAACTGTGTTCTGAATCTGACGAAGTAGAACTGAAACAAACCCTCATTTAAATGTCAAAACAGAGACGTTTTAAACACATTTTGAGCCTAATAAAGGTGTAAATATGTGACTGAGGCTTCTAGACTGAGAATATTTATGAATAGTGTGTTATTGATGAAAATCAGATATAATTTACTTGTTTTTTTTGTTCATAAAGATCTTTTCGCGTTTGTTTTAGTCTATTTAGGCCAGACAAACACTACAGAGAGTATTTTTCTCAGTCAGTTACCGTATTTTTCGGACTATAAGTCGCACCTTTTTTCATAGTTTTGGTCGGGGTGCGACTTATACTTATATTCATAGTTATATACTTATACTCCGGAGCAACTTATATGTGATATTATTTGTTATTTTCACACTTGCAACTGCATTTCATACTCCAGTGCGACTTATATATGTTTTTTCTTCTCTATTATGCATTTTTTGGCTGGTGCAACTTATAGTATGGAAAATACGGTATTTCATAGTTGCAGCTCTAATATTAACTCTGGTTTAAGGCGTCGTATTGTGAGGTACTTGTATATTCTTGTATTTGTAATTGTGTTGTACAAATAAACGTGTGTTTCCAGAGGACTCCGCCTCCTCAGATGCCGCCGCTCTCGGCCAATCGCCCGTCACCATCTCGCTGCTGAACGCCGCTCGGGGGCCAATCACGGGGCCCGTCTACATCATCGGCCAGCCAATGGCAGAGCAGAGCCAGGTCCAGTTCCTGCCGATGGTGGAACAGGACTCGGACGAGGACGCCGTGACATCACTGCTGACATCACTTCCTGCGGCGGGCGAGTTAAAGCAGGTGACGTACATGACCTACGCCTGATCAGGGGAAGTATGTGAGGGATATGTCTGCTGATGAATAAACGATTTAAGATGTTTTAGCAAAGTCGTGTTGCTCATAACGTCGCTGGCCGCAATATGAAACAGAATTTTAGCTTAAAAGGTTTGCTCTGGGTTCACTCGCCACACTCGTCACACTCGCCACACTCGTCTCGCCACACTCGTCACACTCGCCACACTCGTCTCGCCACACTCGCCACACTCGTCACACTCGCCACACTCGTCACACTCGTCACACTCGCCACACTCGTCTCGCCACACTCGTCACACTCGCCACACTCGTCTCGCCACACTCGCCACACTCGTCACACTCGCCACACTCGTCACACTCGTCACACTCGCCACACTCGTCACACTCGCCACACTCGCCACACTCGCCACACTCGTCACACTCACCACACTCGTCTCGCCACACTCGTCACACTCGCCACACTCGTCTCGCCACACTCGCCACACTCGTCTCGCCACACTCGCCACACTCGTCACACTCGCCACACTCGCCACACTCGTCACACTCGCCACACTCGCCACACTCGCCACACTCGCCACACTCGTCTCGCCACACTCGCCACACTCGCCACACTCGCCACACTCGCCACACTCGCCACACTCGTCACACTCGCCACACTCGTCTCGCCACACTCGCCACACTCGTCACACTCGCCACACTCGCCACACTCGTCACACTCGTCTCTCCACACTCGTCACACTCGCCACACTCGTCACACTCGTCACACTCGCCACACTCGTCACACTCGCCACACTCGCCACACTCGTCACACTCGCCACACTCGTCACACTCGTCACACTCGCCACACTCGTCTCTCCACACTCTCCACACTCGCCACACTCGCCACACTCGCCACACTCGCCACACTCGTCACACTCGTCATACTCGTCACACTCGCCACACTCGTCACACTCGCCACACTCGTCACACTCGTCTCTTCACACTCGCCACACTCGCCACTCTCGCCACACTCGCCACACTCGCAACACTCGTCACACTCATGTTTTTTTTTTTTGCTGAGAACACTGGGTTACACAGAGCGGCCTTTTAACTGTCAATATTTAAATATTTCTAAATCTCTTTGGCAAAAATGAAATTTAGAAATTTACTTCCAGAACCACTGTGAATCAACTAGACTCTCAAAGTCCACAGACCCAGGACCTGAGCTAGGACCAGGACCAGACCCAGGACCAGGACCAGTAATACAGTTTTACTCCTGTGTTGTTGGTGCAGGTGCAGCAGGTGCAGGTGCAGCTGGTCCAGGGCGTGATGTGTGAGAACCTGAAGCCCTCGGAGCCTCAGACGTGTGAGAATCCAGTTAATAACACGATCCCACTCTTCTGTGCAGCAGGGGGCGCCACATTTAACTTTAAACGAGCCTTATTTGCTATGAAACAAAACCGGGCTGCAAGAGTCATAGTAATCCAATCAAAATTGCAATCAGCAAATCGCTACGGCAACAAGACCATATCTGAAGAGCCATAATTTCCTCCACAAAAACAACAAAACACCTTGTCTAATTCTGCATAAATAACCATGATCTTTGAATCCTATAATTAAAACATAATAATTCGCAAATCTCATCAGCAAAATCACAGTTAGATATTTCTGGACACTTCCGTTTTATTTGTGATCAGTGTCGACAGTGGCACATTATTAGGCCCGAGCGCCACAAGCTGGCGAGAGGCCTATTAATCTCGTAAGGCTGCGAAAAGTGCGCACATAGTGCACATGAAATCGAGCGCGAAGCGCTCGCCCACTTCCAAACACTCACTAACGCACTCCTTCACTCACGCACGCCCCGTGCATACTAATTAGTAGTAGGGAAATGGAACATTACCGTTGTAAACGGGTGCAAAAGTGCGCACTAAACGAGCACTTTACATTGGGACAGTAGCATTTTCACCAAATTTCAGCTTTTTAGAGCCAACGCCTTGGGAGGAGTTCGTAAAAGTACGACGTTTGGAAAAACTCCCGAGTCATGTTTGAAGCAATATGGCCGACATTTGGTTCTCATCCCGGCCGCTTCGCGGTTGTCATCCCCTTATAAAGCACTCATTTGCGCTAAGTAGCTCACGAATACGTTCCCCATATCTTGCATGTTCTGTTCATATAAGCATGTAATGCAAAAATTGAACATTATTACTGTATAGAGGGCCAAAAACACAAAGTGGGCGGAGCCCACTCAAAATTAACAAAAGTACCCGTCAGTGACCAGGGACCCACACCATGAGGTAGGAAAGCGCGAGCGCGATATTTGAAAAATGGGAAACATTGTTTTCGCATCGGAATATTCTTCTTCTTCTTCTTCTTCTTTTTCTTCTTCTTCTTCTTCTTCTTCTTCTTCTTCTTCTTCTTCTTCTTCTTCTTCTTCTTCTTCTTCTTCTTCTTCTTCTTCTTCTTCTTCTTCTTCTTCTTCTTCTTCTTCTTCTTCTTCTTCTTCTTCTTCTTCTTCCTTCTTCCTTCTTCCTTCTTCTTCTTCTTCTTCTTCTTCTTCTTCTTCTTCTTCCTTCTTCTTCTTCCTTCTTCTTCTTCTTCCTTCTTCTTCTTCTTCTTCTTCTTCCTTCTTCTTCTTCCTTCTTCCTTCTTCTTTCTTCTTTCTTCCTTCTTCTTTCTTCCTTCTTCTTTCTTCTTCCTTCTTCTTCTTCCTCCTTCTTCCTTCTTCTTCCTTCTTCCTTCTTCCTTCTTCTTCCTTCTTCTTCCTTCTTCCTTCTTCCTTCTTCCTTCTTCTTTCTTCTTCTTCCTTCTTCCTTCTTCCTTCTTCCTTCTTCCTTCTTCTTTCTTCTTCTTCCTTCTTCCTTCTTCTTCCGTCTTTCTTCTTCTTCCGTCTTTCTTCTTTCTTCCTTCTTCCTTCTTCCTTCTTCCTTCTTCTTTCTTCTTTCTTCTTTCTTCTTTCTTTCTTTCTTCTCGGGACCAACCCCCCTATTTTTCACCCAGTGAACATTGACGAAAAGTCACAAAAATGTGCACACCTCTAAAAATCTCCCAAATTTAACATTTCTGCCGTTTGCGCAGATAAAGTCAGAATTGCGTCAAATTAGAATCAGTTGTTAAACTCTTTGCCCTAAACCTACTTGAAGTGAAATAAATTAATTTGGCGTCACAGCGCCCCCCTACAGATTTTATATGGAGGTTAAATGTTTAGTTTTGCGAAATTATATGAAATTTGACACACAACTCAATTTTAGCATCCCCATCAAAAAAGTCAATGAGACCCATGTCATAATTGTTATGGCGTTGCCGTAACGATGACCGAAACCTTTCATGTTATTCCAATGGGGAAATCGCCAGAACATGTTTACACTTTAGACTTTCACAAACTCCTCCCAGGGCGTCAGCCCTATTAACCTGAAATTTGGTGACACTCATCTTCAGGGGTGGACCATCAAAAGGTATCCACATTTTTATTCAAAAAGTCACGATCTCTGTGCGGCAAAGCCGCACATTTTGCCAAGAATTCAAAATAAAATTGCTTTTTGAATGGTAAAACAAAGGGGAGAAGATGTGACAGCGTCACAGATTCAGCAGTAGGCGTAATAAAAGGACCAATGGGGCGCCCTCCACTTGCGGCGTAGCGGCGGCGGCGTGGCGAGGGTCGATCATTGCCGCTTGCGGCTTTAATTAGGCCCGAGCGCCACAAGCTGGCGAGAGGCCTATTAATCTCGTAAGGCCGTGCAAAGCACGGCTGCGAAAGTGCGCACGTAGTGCGCACGAAATCGAGCGCGAAGCGCTCGCCCACTTCCAAACACTCACTAACGCACTCCTTCACTCACGCACGCCCCGTGCATACTAATTAGTAGTAGGAAAATGGAACATTACCGTTGTAAACGGGCGAAGCCCGTGCAAAAGTGCGCACTAAACAAGCACTTTACATTGAGATGACGACCGCTTCGCGGTCGTCATCCCCATATAAAGCACTAATTTGCGCTAAGTAGCTCACGAATACGTTCCCCATCTCTTGCATGTTCCGTGCATATAAACATGTAATGCAAAAATTGAACATTATTACTGTATAGAGGGCCAAAAACACAAAGTGGGCGGAGCCCACTCAAAATTAACGAAAGTACCCGTCAGTGACCAGGGACCCACACCATGAGGTAGGAAAGCGCGAGCGCTTTCTGAAAATGTATAGTTTATGATATTTGGAAAATGGGAAACATTGTTTTCGCATCGGAATATTATTCTTTCTTCTTTCTTCTTCTCGGGACCAACCCCCCTATTTTTCACCCAGTGAACATTGACGAAAAGTCACAAAAATTTGCACACCTCCAAAAATCGTGCCTCTCTACATTCTGGCTATTTCCCTTTTCTAAAATAAAAAAAATTGGCGCGTCAGCGCCCCCAAATGTACCAAAAATGCATTGAGAGATGGGAAATGACCCAAAAAAAATCTGATCGTAGAATCATGAAATTTGGCGCAGAGGTAGATGGTGACAAGAGAAGTAAAAAATATTATTACGGCAACGCCGTCCGCCCAACCAAATGTCGGCCATATTGCTTCAAAAATGGCTAAACATGACTTCGGAGTTTTTCCAAACGTCGTACTTTTACGAACTCCTCCCACGGCGTTGGCCCTAAAAAGCTGAAATTTGGTGAAAATGCTACTGAGGAGTGGGACATCAAAAGTTATCCAAATTACATTGATACCTCTCACGGTCTCTGTGCGGCGAAGCCGCAAACTGTAACTAGAATTTCAGAAATCTCCCATATTTAAAATTTCTGCCGTTTGCGCAGATAAAGTCCGAATTGCATCAAATTAGAATCAGTTGTTAAACTCTTTTCCCTAAACCTACTTGAAGTGAAATAAATTAATTTGGCGCGACAGCGCCCCCTACAGATTTTATATGGAGGTTAAATGTTTAGTTTTGCGAAATTATCTGAAATTTGACACACAACTCAATTTTGGCATCCCCATCAAAAAAGTCAGTGAGACCCATGTCATAATTGTTATGGCGTTGCCGTAACGATGACCGAAACCTTTCATGTTTACACTTTAGACTTTCACAAACTCCTCCCAGGGCGTCAGCCCTATTAACCTGAAATTTGGTGAGACTCATCTTCAAGACCATCAAAAGTTATCCACATTTTCATTCAAAGAGTCACGGTGTCTGTGCGGCAAAGCCGCACATTTTGCAAAGAATTCAAAATAAAATAGCTTTTTGATGGTAAAACAAAGGGGAGAAGATGTGACAGCGTCACAGATTCAGCAGTAGGCGTAATAAAAGGACAATTGGGGCTCCTCTTGCGGCGTGGCGGCGGCGTGGCGAGGGCCGATCATTGCCGCTTGCGGCTATATTTAGGCCCGAGCGCCACAAGCTGGCGAGAGGCCTATTAATCTCGTAAGGCCGTGCGAAGCACGGCTGCGAAAGTGCGCACGTAGTGCGCACGAAATCGAGCGCGAAGCGCTCGCCCACTTCCAAACACTCACTAACGCACTCCTCCACTCATGCACGCCCCGTGCATACTAATTAGTTGTAGGAAAATGGAACATTACCGTTGTAAACGGGCGAAGCCCGTGCAAAAGTTCGCACTAAACGAGCACTTTACATTGGGATGACGACCGCGAAGCGGTCGTCATCCCCTTCGCGGTCGTCATCCCCATATAAAGCACTCATTTGCGCTAAGTAGCTCACGAATACGTTCCCCATCTCTTGCATGTTCCGTGCATATAAGCATGTAATGCAAAAATTGAACATTATTACTGTATAGAGGGCCAAAAACACAAAGTGGGCGGAGCCCACTCAAAATTATCGAAAGTACCCGTCAGTGACCAGGGACCCACACCATGAGGTAGGAAAGCGCGAGCGCTTTCCGAAAATGTATAGTTTATGATATTTGAAAAATGGGAAACATTGTTTTCGCATCGGAATATTATTCTTTCTTTCTTTCTTTCTTTCTTTCTTTCTTCTTCTTCTCGGGACCAACCCCCCTATTTTTCACCCAGTGAACATTGACGAAAAGTCACAAAAATTTGCACACCTCTAAAAATCGTGCCTCTCTACATTCTGGCTATTTCCCTTTTCTAAAATAAAAAAAATTGGCGCGTCAGCGCCACCAAATGTACCAAAAATGCATTGAGAGATGGGAAATGACCCAAAAAAAATCTGATCGTAGAATCATGAAATTTGGCGCAGAGGTAGATGGTGACAAGAGAAGTAAAAAATATTATTACGGCAACGCCGTCCCCCGAACCAAATGTCGGCCATATTACTTCAAAAATGGCTAAACATGACTTCGGAGTTTTTCCAAACGTCGTACTTTTACGAACTCCTCCCAGGGCGTTGGCCCTAAAAAGCTGAAATTTGGTGAAAATGCTACTGAGGAGTGGGACATCAAAAGTTATCCAAATTACATTGATACCTCTCACGGTCTCTGTGCGGCGAAGCCGCAAACTGTAACTAAAATTTCAGAAATCTCCCATATTTAAAATTTCTGCCGTTTGCGCAGATAAAGTCCGAATTGCGTCAAATTAGAATCAGTTGTTAAACTCTTTGCCCTAAACCTACTTGAAGTGAAATAAATTCATTTGGCGCCACAGCGCCCCCTACAGATTTTATATGGAGGTTAAATGTTTAGTTTTGCGAAATTATATGAAATTTGACACACAACTCAATTTTAGCATCCCCATCAAAAAAGTCAATGAGACCCATGTCATAATTGTTATGGCGTTGCCGTAACGATGACCGAAACCTCCCATGTTATTCCAATGGGGCCAGAACATGTTTACACTTTAGACTTTCACAAACTCCTCCCAGGGCGTCAGCCCTATTAACCTGAAATTTGGTGAGACTCATCTTCAGGACCATCAAAAGTTATCCACATTTTCATTCAAAGAGTCACGGTGTCTGTGCGGCAAAGCCGCACATTTTGCCAAGAATTCAAAATAAAATTGCTTTTTGATGGTAAAACAAAGGGGAGAACATGTGACAGCGTCACAGATTCAGCAGTAGGCGTGATAAAAGGACAATTGGGGCGCGTTAGCGCCCCCTCCTCTTGCGGCGTGGCGGCGGTGTGGCGGCGGCGTGGCGAGGGCCGATCATTGCCGCTTGCGGCTATATTTTAGTTTGTTTTCTTACATAAAACAACAAAAACAAACAAAAAACCTGAACAGAGAGAACACAAAATGAATAAAGGATAAAAAATAAGCATAAAAACTAAACTAAAAGTCAGATTTATTCCATCGTCGGTCCAATTCGTGATTTCGTTTTCCCGTTTTCATCCATGTTGTTCCCGCGGCGTTTCCCCCTCCCCCCAGTCCCAGAGGGGGAGGAGCATCACGAGGGGGAGGAGCAGCGCGAGGACGAGCGCCGCCGCCGCCGCGAGCTCTACAAGCACAAGCGCTTCTTCTGCGCCGAGTGCCACAAGGGCTTCCACCAGCGCCACCAGCTGCAGAAGCATACGTCCAGCCACGCCAAGCCCTTCCCCTGCCCGCACTGCGATAAGGGCTTCTACCAGGGGACTACGCTCGCCCGCCACGTCTTCTACCACGAGCTGAGGGCCAAGCAGGACCGGGACCCCGACCACATGTTCGCCTGCGACCAGTGCGGTGAGGGACCACGCCACGCTCAGTTGTTTGAGACCCAGGACCAGACCCAGGACCAGACCCAGACCCAGGACCAGACCCCAACCCGGACCCCGACCCGGACCCCGACCCGGACCCCGACCCCGACCCGGGACCAGACCCGGGACCAGACCCAGACTCAGGACCAGACTCAGGACCAGACTCAGGACCAGACTCAGGACCAGACTCAGGACCAGACTCAGGACCAGACCCAGGACCAGACCCAGGACCAGACCCAGGACCAGACCCAGGTGAGGGATCACGCCATGTTCAGTTTGTTTGAGGGTTTTGTTCACGCTCCACGAGCTCAGACGGAGCAGATCTACTGTTCTTCTGATCGTCCTCGTCGTTATCAGCTCTTAACGTGTCATATTATTCCTCACAGCGCCCCCTTCAGGTCGGACCACTTATTAGCTCATTAACGTGTTGTATTATTCCTCACAGCGCCCCCTTCAGGTCGGACCACTTATTAGCTCATTAACGTGTTGTATTATTCCTCACAGCGCCCCCTTCAGGTCGGACTACTTATTAGCTCATTAACGTGTCGTGTTATTCCTCACAGCGCCCCCCACAGGTCGGACCACTTATTAGCTCATTAACGTGTCGTGTTATTCCTCACAGCGCCCCCCACAGGTCGGACCACTTATTAGCTCATTAACGTGTCGTGTTATTCCTCACAGCGCCCCCCACAGGTCGGACCACTTATTAGCTCATTAACGTGTCGTGTTATTCCTCACAGCGCCCCCCACAGGTCGGACCACTTATTAGCTCATTAACGTGTCGTGTTATTCCTCACAGCGCCCCCCACAGGTCGGACCACTTATTAGCTCATTAACGTGTCGTGTTATTCCTCACAGCGCCCCCCACAGGTCGGACCACTTATGGAACTAAAATGCAGTTATGATGATTTAAGATTTTACTTAACAATTATTAACAAGTTATTACAGAATAACACATTTTTTATGTTTAGAATTTCACTTCCTGTTTGTAATTGATGACATCACACAAGGAAATTACCCAGCAAACACTGGGCCAAAACTCGTATAACGTCACCATTTACTTTTATTTGACAGATACAACCAGAGCGACTATTTTGTTGAATTAATGTTTAGACAGTCAAAAAAAAGTTTCTTTATATAATTTGTGCATGGATGCACAATTGTGCATTTGTGACTGGGATGAGTGTCCCTGGTGTGATGTCACTTCCTGTCATTTTCAACAGATTTTTCAACGTTTTCTCCACAATTACCTGCTCGATTGGTGTAAAACTATAATTTATATGTACAACAGGTATAGACACACCAAATAAAGTCAAAATTAGAACGTCATACGGCCCTTTAATGTCGTTTACCTGATGACGATCACATGTTTGGAGTTGGATTATGGCTCCACTTTCTGAGGCCGTTAACAAGACTTGTGTTTCGCGTAGATCGGCCCAGTAATTCCAGAGATATGAGCCATAAACCAGGTCGACACAAGTGTAATCTGACAGTCAAACGAGCAGAACAAACAGTTTAATTCCCAGACTATTCAGGTTTATCTTTGCGCTCTCGTATCTGGGTTTGTTTCCCGCGACCTGAATAATCATAATAATCTGGACATCCCTGACGTGAGGCCGGTGGTCGATGGTCAGAGAGAGTCCTGACCTCTCCCCCTGCACCGTGTGATTGGCAGATAAGAAGTTCGGTGTCCTGTCTCGACTCCGCGCTCACCAGACGTCTCACCGAGCGCTGCCGGAGCCTCTGAAGTGCGACGACTGCGACCGGCGCTTCACGTCAGCGACAGCGCTCCGCTCGCACGCGCTCACTCACGCCAAAGAGCGACCGTTTGTGTGCGACGTGTGCGGCCGCGGCTTCACCAGGTCAGACTTAAGCGCGGGTTGTTTCACTGCGATGGCGGTGAAGCGCATGAACTGAAGTATGTGGCGTGTGTCGCAGGAGGAAGTGTCTGCGCGACCATCAGACGATCCACACCGGCGCTCGGCCGTATCCGTGTCAGACGTGCGGGAAACGCTTCTCCACCACGTCGAACCTGCGCATCCATCTGCTCTCGCACTCCGACGCCCGGCCCTTTAAGTGTCCGCTCTGCGCCAAAGCCTTCAAGACCAAGATGGGCCTGGTCCAGCACCGCGTGGTCCACTCCAAAGAGAAGCCTTTCACCTGCCAGATCTGCTCTAAGCAGTTTGGACTCAAGTACAACTACCAGAGACACGTGCGGATGCACAGCGGGGAAAAGCCCTTCAGGTAAGGTTATATACATGTAATAAGCATGTAATAATGACTTAGACACAGCGGGGAAAAGCCCTTCAGGTAAGGTTATATACATATCATAAGCATGTAATAATGACTTGGACACAGCGGGGAAAAGCCCTTCAGGTAAGGTTATATACATGTCATAAGCATGTAATAAAGACTTGGACACAGCGGGGAATAGCCCTTCAGGTAACGTTATATACATGTCATAAGCATGTAATAAGCATGTAATAATGACTTAAACAACGGGAAAGGGCTTTCAGCTAATTTGTACAACAATTTGATAATTTCATAGCAAAACTAACAATGACTAACAAAACAGTGACTAACAATCAATTTTCCATTGACATAACACGATTATTAATTTAAAATGTATTTGTAAACATATTTTAAAAAAACTCTTAACAAATGAACTTTTAAACACTTTTTAAACTTTTTTTTTTTTTTCAAATAAAACAGAAAACTTGCAAATAAAATTAGTTGTTGAACAAATTAATCAACACAAAGTCATAAAGCCTTATTTACAACTTTCTTCCATATCATCATCAATCAGATGACTATTTGCAGGAGTCTCATTTACATATTAATTGTCATTACACTCACAAAAAATATGCATTAAGCTTCTGATGGAAAAATAAAGGTTGCTGTGGTTTCCATCATGGTGTATTTTATGTTATTCAAATTGTACCGCTCTATTTGACGTTCCATTCCATTTTTCGTTTTGCTATTTGCTGACGGTCCCTAAGTACTCTCGTCACCGCTCCGGCTGCACATTTGATGACGGTCCCTAAGCACTCGTCTCTGCTCCGGCTGCAAATTCGGAGCAGTGTAATTCGCTGCGCACAAAATACGCATCTGATTGTTAAAAAACAGGTTGTAGTCACTTGGCAGTGTAAATATGAATATTTTGGCATGTGAATGATCTGCAAAGACTTTTGCGTTTAGGAGCTATTGACCTCGGAAGTCTGAATCTGTGACGCTAACTTCACGTGGCTCCTCCCACTTTCAGACTCGTGATCTGAGACAGCAGCGGGACTCGTCACGACAACACAGCGTCCTACATGTGTCAGGACAACACAGCGTCCACATGTGTCATGACCACACAGCGTCCTACATGTGTCATGTCCACACAGCGTCCTACATGTGTCATGTCCACACAGCGTCCTACATGTGTCATGTCCACACAGCGTCCTACATGTGTCATGTCCACACAGCGTCCTACATGTGTCAGGACAACACAGCGTCCTACATGTGTCAGGACAACACAGCGTCCTACATGTGTCAGGACAACACAGCGTCCTACATGTGTCATGTCCACACAGCGTCCACATGTGTCATGACCACACAGCGTCCTACATGTGTCATGTCCACACAGCGTCCTACATGTGTCATGTCCACTGTTGGGGCTGGTGACCCAACAGTAATTAAAACACTGTAAACAAGGAAAGGAAGACAAGACAGATTAATAAATTTGACTCGCGAGGAGAACGGTCAAGGATAAACGACTCAGTCACAATAAGCGACCAGGGTCAGATCCCTGCTCGTTCTGAGCTCCTTTGGCCGTTCTCACCGCATTTATTGAAACTTCTTCACGCCCATAGTTACATAAAACAAGTTGCCCGAGCCTGAGGGGAGGGGGGATAAACGCCAAGGCAACTTGAAACATAAGATAAAAATAAAAGACATCAAACATATAATGAGCAAAAGGGAAAGGGAGCTTCCCTTTTCCCGTTCACTCCTAAAACCGTGATTCCGCTGCAGATGTTCACAGCACTCAGGGCAGGTGGACCTTGAGCGTTACTGGACACATCTCTGTTGCTCAAAAAACACATCATTAATACAGTTCATTTCAAGACACATTATAATAAGAGTAAAATAATAGGAGATAATTATATACATTTTTCTAACATTTCCCTCCTGTTTATCGATATTATTTTGCTCATCTATTAACCACTTCTTGTTAGGATTTTCGGTTACAGAATCATCATGTCTTACACCCAGAGGTTACGTTAGTTTTAGACTGTAAGAGAGTTTTCTTCTTCAAACATGGCAATGAGGTCCTCTTCGAGGCCCTCTACGTCACCTGCTAGCAAAGGCATCAACGCCTGCCCACTTGTGGGGTCAGGAGTGATAGCAGTAGTGATTAATCTATTTAGCAAGGCTCGAATACACAGAATGAAACAACATCCACACAAGGTGAGCAGGGCCGCAAATATAGCGACAGACAAAAGCAGAGAAGTTATTAGACTTTTCCATCTTCCGAACACTTCCAGCCAACCATCCCACATTGATGAATCAATTCCAGATTGGTCTTTCATGCGTCTGTTCATTGTACGCAGACCGTCAAATGCCTGTGTGAGTTTTCCCCCTGGAGCAGTGTTGTTTGGGATAAACGTACAGCACTCGGTATTGAATAAAGCGCACACCCCATTCCTTTCCGCTAGGAGCATATCAAGCGCTATTCTGTTCTGAAAAGCCATCAGGGAAGTGGCGGCTAACTGTTCATGTACAGCCTGTAGACTGGCTTCGGTGTAGTTTCCCAGCTTTTGCACGTTGTAATGGATGAAGTTGATTCTATCAACATTCTTGTTTGGAGTTATAGGAAATACAGCCGATATTATAGGAATATTCTCAAATCCTGCAGTTACTTGATCAGCTAATTTATATTCATCTGGGACACCTCAAGGAACACCTATTGCGTCTATATAAGTTGGATCATCGTCGCTGTGCCATGGCATGTAAGATACTGATCTTCTCTCTCTCTTCCAAGTTCCAGGAATGAAATTCTCATGCATCTCCCATATCTCTGCAGCCGAGGATGGGATAACTGATATTGGTAACAACAACGATATCAGTGCACACGTTCCAGTTGTGTTTCTAGGCAGTCTGTCATATATTTTATCTGCACCGCACCACCACCATACGTCAGCTCTGGATTTTGGTGAAAACCTGTGCGGAGCGGTGATGTTCTTCTGGCACAGATCAACTGGTATATCTCCCAACTGGTGCTTTGATCCATTAAATATGATACATGTCCAATTAAACTGCGCTACGTTTTTGTCAAACAACGGTTTAGTCTTTACTGGGGAGGTCAGCGGGTGAATTTGGTCCCATTTTGAGCAGTTTTTGCTTGGATTGTCATTAGTCATTAAGTCTAGTGTGGTTGTTTCATTTACAAAATGTGTACCATTATCAGATCTTATAATTTCAGGAATTCCATATCTTGGGATTATGTCTTTGCATATTGCTTTTGCTACCGTTAAAGTGTCTGGATTTTTTGTTGGAAATATTTCTTTCCATTGTGAGAATACATCTATTATCACTAAAGCATATTTCATTCCGTCACTGTTATTTAGTTGTATATAGTCCATTTGAATTTCCTGGAATGGGTAGGTAGGTGGAGGAAATTTGCCTCTTGTTGGCCTTAGATTTCCTTGTGAGTTGTGTTTTGCACAAATTAAACAGCTTCTACAAAATTTTTTGGAGTAATTATTGAATCCATATGTAGTATATGTCTTATTTATTGTAGATACCATCCCTCCTGTTGAGACATGTGACTTACCATGGCTCAATATACCTGCGTATCTAAATACATTTTTTTAGTAGTATTGTTTTCGTAGTTGTGATTGCGTAACCTGTTTGCGTTTTACCATATGTATCTTTTTATTTTTTTATTTTTTTTATTTTTAATATATATATATATATATATATATATATATATATATATATATATATATATAATCACATGAGTC
Source organism: Eucyclogobius newberryi (assembly GCF_026437365.1). Taxonomy (NCBI): domain Eukaryota; kingdom Metazoa; phylum Chordata; class Actinopteri; order Gobiiformes; family Gobiidae; genus Eucyclogobius; species Eucyclogobius newberryi. The sequence goes on from NW_027315724.1 coordinate 19,526,137, forward strand.
TGGATTCTTAATCTTCTTTTTATTAAATAATTATTTACGTTTTATTTATTTATTCATGTATTTATTTGTTCATTTATTTTGAATCTTATATTTATTTCAGTTGTTTGTTGTTTTATGTTGCACTGAATCATCAAAGTAAGTTCCTATGTTTGTAAATTCAATTCAATTCAATTTATTTTTGCAACGCACAAAATCACAACTTTTGCCTTTGAGCGCGAATTCTGCTCATCGCCTCGTCTTTAGCTCTCAAGGGAGGGCTAAAGCTCCGCCTTCCAGGTCCTCCTCGCCCCCACCTTTTTTCTCTTCATTCTCTCCCTCTCTCTCTGTCTGAGCCTGTGCACGCGCAAACTCCTCACATGAATGCGCAAACTCTCCCCACCTTTGCTCAAACAGTACTTTCTACAACTTAAAGGGGACCTATAGTTTTTTTTTTATTTATTTATTTTTCATACCTATTGGCTAAATTGACCGCTATTTCATGCTACCCAAGCGTCTCTTGGCCACCTCAGCCGTTATTTTATGCTATTCCGTTTCTTGGCTATTACAGCCTTTAAATCACGCGATCACCAAAATCGTCTTATCTTATCAGCCACCATAGCTGTCTATCCATTCTGGACAATCTTGCTTGAAGTGTCCTTTCTTTCCACAATGCCAACATTCATCTCTATCTTGACTTTGTTCACCTTCATCCTGTTTTCGATCCTGCCAAATGTCTTTCTCCTGCCATTGCCTCCTCCTGCCTCTTGTGAAGTATATGTCTGTCCCGTTGTCTGAAGTCACAACAAAAGCAGCCTTTTCCTGTTGTTTCTTCTTTTTCTTTTCTCTACAACACCTGTCTGTCTGCATGCGTAGCTTGTTCTATATATGCATCTAACGTGCCTGTCCCAAAACCTACATAGTGCTTTCCTATCCACTCATGTATTTCTGGTTTGGAATTTGCATGTAATGCATTATTCAACTGTTGTTTGTACACACTTTCTCCTTGTTCATCAGTTAGCCCACTGTGTACTCTGAAAACTTCCCTCATTCTGGTCAAAAACTCTTCAAATGACTCTGTATCATTCTGCTTTGTTCTATTTATTACACCATAATTTCGAGTTTTCTTAAATTTTTCTTTTATTCTATCGAAAAGCTGTTTGTCTTTGTCCCAATTCTGCTGAGTCATGTTCTAATTTTGGTCTGTTTTGGTTATTACCCACTTGTGGTCCTCGTGCATCCCATTCTCCCACTACACTTGTCCACTTATGTCCTAATGCTCTTCTCAGGCATCTTTCAATTTCTGCACCATTCAATCTGTATGAGGTGAATAACATTGTCATTTCCTCACAAAATGCAGTCACGTCTGTGGTGGGTGGAGTTATTTCTTTTATTGCGTCACTAACGTCTGCGTCCGTCCATGGTCGGAAAACTAACATTGTATCAGGATACGGTGGGTTGTTTACGCCAGCTACAGCTTCCATGTTTGGTCTCTGTCCTGCTCTAGGATGCGCTACTTCAATCATAGGTGCCAAAATGTCATCTTGGTGAAATGGATTTGTTGGTTGCGATACAAATGTCTCTTGTGTTGCTGTTGGTGTTTCTGAATGTGGTATATATCTTATTGTCGAGTCCCCCATTGATTTTGATAGGTCTAATGTTCCATGTGCTTTCATTTGTTTTCGGGTCCTTGCGTCAGGTGGTAATGGGGTTTTCGGTGTTGGTTTGAATGATTGAGGTGATTGGCCTTTGCCTGCTTGTTCTAGTTCCTCTTGTGGATAAAGAGTTCTAATTTTGGTTCTGCGACTATTTGTGTCATATGGTGGAGGAGCGCCTTTGGGTGAATCATGGGTCTCGCTATGTGCAGCTCCTGCTTTAAAAATTTCGTCATCTGTGTCTTCTGACTCATCATTTCTATATACTGTTACTAGTGGCGGGGCTTGAACCCGCTGTGGTGGGTTTTGTCTTCTTGGGCGTTGCTTTTGTTCTTGGCTGGGCCCTGTTTCCAAATCATCTGTTTGTTGCCACAACATGGTAGATTTTTTATGTCCTTTTTCTCTTTTATTTGCTAGATCTAGCCATACTTTGCTTTCTTTCCATCCTTTTTTGTAAATTTGTTCATGTAGTTTTGTCACTTCTTGTGAATTTAGCCTGCCTTTGAATCCATATTTAGTTACCCATAGTTTGAGGGGTTTTAGCGCTTTCGGTTCAACTTGTTTTACCGTCTTATAGTCTTTTGATGCTAATTTCCCATACTTGTTTCCCATTTTGAAAGTTTTTAGTCCAGTTGTATGAACCTAGGGTTCGGCTAAAACTGGAATTTTCTTTCGTCCAGACAGTGATATCGTAGTCACAGTATTCTCACTTTAACCTGTGGCCAGGTGGAGAATCTTACCTATGTATCTGTGACCCGTCACTGTATTTTTCTGAACGTTTTTATATGGACAGGAATGTTAACGGTTTCCTGCCCCATACACACACACACTTCCACAATCACACAGGGACTTTTAGTTACGTACGTTTTCAGCGCTTTTAACCAGTATTTATTACCTGCCAGTGATGAAATTGTCACCCGATAAAAGGTTACCAAACCTAACCAGTATTTATTACCTGCCAGTGACGAAATTGTCACCCGATAAAAGGTTACCAAACCTAACCAGTATTTATTACCTGCCAGTGACAAAATTGTCACCCGATAAAAGGTTACCAAACCTAACCAGTATTTATTACCTGCCAGTGGCTGGCCCGCCACCCGATAAAAGGCTACCAAACCTAGTTTTACCTGTCAGAGCTTATGTTTACAGGGTTTTTCTACGCGCTTTGTCCCTCAGTCACACACGTTTTTAATACAAGACATACTCACTACTTATTGTTCTTGTCTCCCTCCTTCGGTATGTCGTCAACCGTCAGACTCCCGTCGACGGCCAGAGAGTCAGCCGGGAAAAGGTCTTTCTGCAGTGGCCACTGTCTTATCTGAGTCTTTGTCGCCTCCAGGAGTCCTCAGGTGTCTTGACATCCGGCTCTCGAAGGACCAATTTGTTGGGGCTGGTGACCCAACAGTAATTAAAACACTGTAAACAAGGAAAGGAAGACAAGACAGATTAATAAATTTGACTCGCGAGGAGAACGGTCAAGGATAAACGACTCAGTCACAATAAGCGACCAGGGTCAGATCCCTGCTCGTTCTGAGCTCCTTTGGCCGTTCTCACCGCATTTATTGAAACTTCTTCACGCCCATAGTTACATAAAACAAGTTGCCCGAGCCTGAGGGGAGGGGGGATAAACGCCAAGGCAACTTGAAACATAAGATAAAAATAAAAGACATCAAACATATAATGAGCAAAAGGGAAAGGGAGCTTCCCTTTTCCCGTTCACTCCTAAAACCGTGATTCCGCTGCAGATGTTCACAGCACTCAGGGCAGGTGGACCTTGAGCGTTACTGGACACATCTCTGTTGCTCAAAAAACACATCATTAATACAGTTCATTTCAAGACACATTATAATAAGAGTAAAATAATAGGAGATAATTATATACATTTTTCTAACATCCACACAGCGTCCACATGTGTCATGTCCACACAGCGTCCTACATGTGTCATTCCGTTATTGACGATCGATTGACGAGTGATCAGTACTTTTAGGCGCTTTGGTTTTACAATTGAACTCACATTTTTGTATCGCAAAGACTGCGATTCAAATGCATTTTTTTCTGACGAATGCATCGCATTTGAGAAATTGCGTCGCATTTTGCGATGCGATACCGCTGAACCCTGATGTCATAATCATTCATTTGCGGGTAACTGGAGCCCAGTGACTTGGGGCCATAATCATAATAACAGGCTGGACAGAGCTGCAAACTCTGGGACCCGGGACTGGTGTTGCAGTGTTATAATATAATGACTTATAGAAAATCATACAGTTGTTGTGTTTGTTGCAGATGTGAAACGTGCGGTGAAGGATTCTCTGGGACGTGGGCTCTGAAGACTCACATGCAGATCCACGGAGAAGAGAAACGCTTCATGTGCGATCGCTGTGGGAAAACCTTCTTCTACAACTGCCAACTCCTGAAGCACCAGGCGCTCGTCCACGAACACAGGTCAGACTGGGTTTAGACCAGGGTAAGACCTGAGTTTAGACCAGGGTAAGACCAGACTGGGTTTAGATCAGGGTAAGACCAGGCTGGGTTTAGACCAGGGTAAGACCGGGCTGGGTTTGGACCAGGGTAAGACCAGGCTGGGTTTAGACCAGGGTAAGACCAGGCTGGGTTTAGACCAGGGTAAGACCAGACTGGGTTTAGACCAGGGTAAGACCAGGGTAAGACCAGGGTAAGACCAGGGTAAGACCAGACTGGGGTAAGACCAGGCTGGGGTTAGACCAAGCTGGGTTTAGACCAGGGTAAGACAAGGCTGGGTTTAGACCAGGGTAAGACCAGGCTGGGTTTAGACCAGGGTAAGACCAGGGTAATACCACGCTGGGTTTAGACCAGGGTAAGACCAGGGTAACACCAGACTGGGTTTAGACCAGGGTAAGACCAGGCTGGGTTTAGACCAGGGTAAGACCAGGCTGGGTTTAGACCAGGGTAAGACCAGGCTGGGTTTAGACCAGGGTAAGACCAGGCTGGGTTTAGACCAGGTAGACCAGGGTAAGACCAGGGTAATACCACGCTGGGTTTAGACCAGGGTAATACCAGGGTAACACCAGACTGGGTTTAGACCAGGGTAAGACCAGGCTGGGTTTAGACCAGGGTAAGACCAGGCTGGGTTTAGACCAGGGTAAGACCAGGCTGGGTTTAGACCAGGGTAAGACCAGGCTGGGGTTAGACCAGGGTAAGACCAGGCTCGGTTTAGACCAGGGTAAGACCAGGCTGGGTTTAGACCAGGGTAAGACCAGGCTGGGTTTAGACCAGACCAGAGGTTAGACCAGACCAGAGGTTAGACCAGACCAGAGGTTAGACCAGACCAGAGGTTAGACCAGACTGGGTTTATACCAGGGTAAGACCAAGCCGGGTTTAAAAGACAATCTTACCCACACAGGTCCCCCACCCAGGGTTCAGAATAAGCGGTATCGCATCGCAAAATGCGATGCAATTTCTCTCAAAAGCAATGCATTTGTTTGAAAAAAGTGTTTTTGTATCGCAGCTTTTGCGATACAAAAATGTGTGTTCAATTGTGTAACCAAAGCGCCTAAAAGTACTGATCACTCGTCAATCGATCGTCAATAACGGCCTGACACATGTAGGACGCTGTGTTGACATGATGAGTCCCGCTGCTGCCTCAGACCACGAGTCTGAAAGTGGGAGGAGCCACGTGCGGTAAAGTTAGCGTCACAGATACAGACTTCCGAGGTCAATAGCTCCTAAACGCAAAAGTCTTTGCAGATCATACACATGCCAAAATATTCATATTTACACTGCCAAGTGACACAACCTCGTTTTTAACAATCAAATGCGTATTTTGGGCTCAGCGAATTACACTGCTCCAAATGCGCAGCCGGAGCCGAGACGAGTGCTTAGGGACCGTCATCAAATGTGCAGCTGGAGCCGAGACGAGAGTACTTAGAGACCATCATCAAATAGCAAAACGAAAAATGGAAACGTTTTATAGCTGGAATGGAACGTCAAATAGAGTGGTACAATTTGAATAACACAATAAATACACCATGATGGAAACCACAGCAACCTTTATTTTTCCATCAGAAGCTTAATGCATATTTTTTGTGAGTGTAAAGACAATTAATATGTAAATGAGACTCCTGCAAATAGTCATCTGATTGATGATGATATGGAAGAAAGTTGTAAATAAGGCCTTATGACTTTGTGTTGATCAATGTGTTCAACAACTAATTTTATTTGCAAGTTTTCTGTTTAAAAAAAAAAGTGTTTAAAAGTTCGTTTGTTAGTTTTTTTTTTAAATAGAATATTTACAAATACATTTGAAATAAATAATCTTGTTACAGCATTGGAAAATATTGATTGTTAGTCACTTTCATGTTTTGCTATGAAATTATCAAATTGCTATACAAATTTGAAAAAATGAACAGATTGTTTAGCAGCACCTCCTATACAAGTGAAAATCCTTAATCTGAACCCTGCCCACCTCATGTAAAGCTGGTTCAATCCTTTCTTAGTCCTCATTTACACTTGGTCTGATGTGTGTCGCTTGATAAAACTGCTCTTAACCTGTGTGCTGCCCCCTTGTGTCCACAGGGAGCAGCCTGCCTCAGGCCTAAAGCGGCAGCGTGGCTCTGGGATCAAACCGTTCAGCTGTAAAACCTGTTTGAAGACCTTCAGCTCCAGCTCGACCCTGCACACCCACGAGAAGAGCCACAAAGAGGAAAAAGACTTCAGCTGTGAAATCTGCTCCAAGTCCTTCCACCTGAAGCACATGTATCTGTATCACCTGAGGCAGCACACGGGGGAGCGGCCGCACGCCTGCAGATACTGCCACAAGGGTCAGCCCGCTTAGTTCTGTTTTAGTCCTGCTTTACTCTGACTTTAGTCCTGATTTTGTCCTGTTTTAGTCCCGTTTTAGTCCTTCTTTAGTCCTGCTTTAGTCCTAATGTAGTCCTGATTTAGTTATTTTTTAGTCCTGCTTTAGTCCTGATGTAGTCCTGATTTAGTCCTGCTTTAGTCCTGTTTTAGTCCCACTTTAGTCCCGCTCTAGACCTTCTTTAGACCTTCTTTAGACCTGCTTTAGACCTTCTTTAGTCCTTCTTTAGTCCTTCTTTAGTCCTTCCTTAGACTTTCTTTAGACCTTCTTTAGACCTGCTTTAGACCTTCTTTAGTCCTTCCTTAGACCTTCTTTAGTCCTTCTTTAGACCTTCTTTAGACCTTCTTTAGTCCTTCTTTATACCTGCTTTAGACCGTCTTTATACCTTGTTGTTGTTGTTGTTGTTTTATGGCGGTTGGCATCCGAGTGTTGCATTACCGCCAGACTTTATTCCTCAGACGTTTCGTAGTCCCTTACCTTCTTTAGACCTTCTTTAGTCCTTCTTTAGACCTTCTTTAGACCTTCTTTATACCTGCTTTAGACCTTCTTTAGTCCTTCTTTAGTCCTTGTTGTTGTTGTTGTTGTTGTTGTTGTTTTATGGCGGTTGGCATCCAATTGTAGCATTACCGCCAGACTTTATTCCTCAGACTTTTCGTAGTCCTCAGACTGTCGTAGTCCGTAAAAGAACTCCTTCCATTGCTTTGGTGTTACAAAGCCCATGAGGTCATGATATCAACTGCCATAAAACACCATAGAAGAAGAAGAAGAAGATACCAACCGCCCTGAAACACCAAACGCTGATAAACGAGCTCTCACCCGGTGAGGGACAACACCCGGTCTGGAGAGACGGGAGATGGCGGAGGAGAGTGGATCGGGGATGGAAGACGTTCTGGACAGCGTGGAGGAGCAGCCTTTTCTGCCTGCACGTGCCCGGAAACGTAAAAAGTCCCTTAGCTCGTCCGAGGGTTCTGGGAATGAGCAGCAGGATGAGGCTGAAGCTATTGATATCCGGGGTGAGAGCAGAGACTGTAAGGTGATCATAAAGCTTGCACAGGATAGTGCATCCTTTAAGGAGTGGAATTCAGTGGCATTGTCAAAGAGCCTAACTGTAGCTGTGGGAGTGATCAAGAGTGCGAGTGTCCTTAGAGATGGCTCGCTGCTGGTCGGGTGCAAGGACGCGGCTCAGCAACGGAAGGCGATTGGAACTAAACGTCTGGGTGGAGAGGACATTCTTGTGTCTAATGCTGAAAGAAACACGGTCAGAGGAGTTATCGTAGGTGTCCCTACGGCGACGTCTGTGGATGAAGTTAAGGAGAATTTGACTGGAGTTACGGTGGTGGACGCTAGGCGTTTGAAGGTGACCCGGTTTGGGGTAAGATGTGACAGCTTGTCGGTAATGGTAACACTTGAAGGGAGGTGCCTGCCTAGTAAGGTGTTCATTGGGTACATGTGCTATAGCGTCAGGCCATATGTTTCGCCGCCCCTGCGTTGCTTTAAGTGCCAGCGCTTTGGGCATATTGCAGCGGTCTGTAGAGGGAGGCAAAGATGTGGTAAATGTGCAGGAGATCATGAGTATGGGAAGTGTGACGTGGGTGCAAAACTGAAGTGCTGTAACTGTGGGGAAGAACATAGCTCTGCCTACGGGGGATGCAGGTTTAGCAAAAGAGCTGCTGAGGTGCAGAAAATAAAGGTCTCTCAAGGTATATCCTATGCAGATGCAGTCAAGAAAGTTTCAAGTAACGAGTTTAGAGTAAATACAGAGAGAGGAGCCAGCGCTGCTCCCAGCCAGGGCGAAATGAGAAAGGCCAGCGTGGCTCCCAAGAAGTGTGAAGGTTTCAAGAGTGGAGGTCCCAAGTGTGCAGGTTCCAGAATTAATGAGAATACCCTGGTTGTGGATAGAGAGGATTTTGTACTCTTTATGGTGGATGTTGTAAACTGTGCTGCTCAGACTCAAAGCAGAACTGAAAGGATCAGGATCATTGCTAAAGCTGCAGGGAGATTCCTTGGAACAAAGGAGCTTGATTGGGCAGATATAGAAAACAGGCTAAAGGCGCTAAATGGGAGTCGGAGTGATGGGGGTCTGCTTGTGGGGAGTCAGAGTGATCAGAGTGACGAGATGGGGGTGGGGGTGGTCTCCTGTCCTCGCCCAGTCTCGTAGACGCACGGCTACCAAGCAGCGACATCAGTGGACATATTAAAGCCTATAGAATGAAGCCTGAAGAATAAAGCTGTACGGTGGAAGCACCGAACGTCAAAGAAGGAGAGGAAGATGAAGAAGAGTCTCCCTGGAATAAAGCCGGTTGGTCTCTGAAACACGCTTACTTATGTAGCACAGGGCTGGGTAAACGTTTATAGAGGTGGGGGGTGTTGGAGACTGAGCCGAGGATGAGGAGCAAGAGGATGTTCTAACGCGCTTGGACTTCGTGGGCCTAGAAACGCCAAAGTGATGGAAGAAGGACTTCTAACCGAACGTCAAAGAGGGCGAGGAAGGTGAAGAAGAGTCTCCCTGGAATAAAGCCGGTTGGTCTCTGACACAACAACTATTCTAGTCACAAAAACACATCATGACCTCATGGGCTTTGTACGCCAAAGCAATGGGAGGAGTACTTTTACGGACTACGACAGAGTCTGAGGACTACGAAACGTCTGAGGATTAAAGTCTGGCGGTAATGCAACACTCGGATGCCAACCGCCATAAAACAACAACAACAACAACAACAACACGACAGAGTCTGAGGACTACGACAAAGTCTGAGGAATAAAGTCTGGCGGTAATGCAACACTTGGATGCCAACCGCCATAAAACAACAACAACAACAACAACAAAAACTATTACTATTCTAGTCACAAAGACATATCATGACCTCATGGGCTTTGTAACACCAAGTGTGAAGGAGGCGAACACGACAGACGGGTTGGTCTCTGAATACCTCGTGCACTTGGATGCCAACTGCCATAAAAAACAACAACGACAACAGTTTGGATATTACGGCAACATAGAGGAACGCCTCGGTCCGTATGACGGGGAAGAAGAAGAGGAAGCATGACCTGGTCGGTGACGATATGAACAGCGGGGAGGACTCCCCTGGAGCCACTGATCCTGTGCAGCGTAGGGCGTCTTCTTGCTCGTCTATGGAGGGCTCTCTCAGTGAGGAGCAGGGCGGGGGGGTTGCAGATGTCGGGGATGTGAGTTCAGAGTGTAAGGTGTTCATAAAGCTCGCGCAGGATAATGCGTCCTTTAAGGGGTGGGATCCGATGGCGTTGACAAGGAGCCTCACTGTAGCTGTGGGAGTGGTCAAGCATGCGAGTGTCCTTAGGGATGGCTCGCTGCTGGTCGTGTGCAAGGACGTGGCTCAGCAAAGGAAGGCGATTGAAGCTAAGTGTCTGGGGGGGAAGGACATTCTTGTGTCTGATGCTGTAAGAGGCACGGTCAGGGGAGTTATAGTAGGCGTCCCTACGACGACATCTGTGGATGACATAAAGGAGAATTTGACTGGAGCTAAGGTGGTGGATGCTAGGCGGTTGAAGATGACCCGGGATGGGGTAAGGTGTGACAGCCTGTCGATAATGATTAGATTTGAAGGTGGGATCCTGCCTCGTGTGGTGTGCGTTGGGTACATGCGCTATGGCGTACGCCCATATGTTCTGCCGCCCCTGCGTTGCTTCAAGTGCCAGCGCTTTGGGCATATTGCAGCGGTCTGTAGAGGGAAGCAGAAGTGTGGTAAATGTGCAGGAGACCACGAGTATGGGAAGTGTGACGACGGAGCAAAACTCAAGTGCTGTAACTGTGGGGGAGAGCATAGCTCTGCCTACGGGGGATGCGTGTTCAGCAAGAGGGCTGCTGAGGTGCAAAAAGTTAGAGCCTCTCAAGGCATATCCTACGCGGATGCGGTCAAGAAGGTGTCTGGTAGTCAGGTGACGGTGGATGCAGTGGGGGCTGCTGGTGTCCTAGGCGACAGGGGAGGGGGCAGCGTTGCCCGCGGCCAGGGGGAGGTCCCCACTGGGATGCCTGTGAGTGTGGCTTCCACGGGCAGAGGCCCTGTGGGTGCGGCGGATGTACTGGTTGTGAAGAGGAAAGATTTCTTCCTCTTTATAGTGGAAGTGATTAACTGTACTGGGCAAACCAAGAAGAGATCCGAAAAGACTAAGATCATCGCTGAGGCTGCAGGGAAGTACTTTGGAGCTGGGGGCCCCGAGTGGACGGAGATAGAGGATGCGCTGCGGGAGGGCGCCCTGCCCCATTCTGGCAGTGGGAGTGGGGGGGCTTCCGATGCGCCGTCAGGTTCCGGGGACTCATAATGGCGGTGGTTGTCTTGCAATGGAATGCGCGTAGTCTTCGTGCTAATGGCCAGGAATTTAAGCATTTTGTCTCTACCTTGTTGAACAAGCCTCACGTTATGTGCGTGCAGGAGACTTGGTTATGACCTAGGTGGGGTTTTGGGATACAAGGGTATGTGTGTGTTAGGAATGATAGGGAGCAGGGTAGAGGCGGAGGTGTGGCTGTGTTTGTCCGAGATGACCTAAATTACGTTGTTGTCAGTGTGAGTAAAGCGCCGGAGGCCCTGGCGGTGAGGGTCTGGCTGGGTGGTGAAGCTGTTACTGTGGTTAACCTTTATAATCCGTGTGGTGAGTTAACGTTAGAGTCCTTACGTAGTATCGGTAAGGATGTTCGGGGAAAGGCCGTGTGGTGTGGGGATTTTAATGCGCATAGCGCTTTGTGGGGCGGTAGTGGTACCGATAGGTATGGGCAGGTGGTAGAGGGTTTTATCAATCAAAGGGAGTTGGTTTGTCTGAATGATGGGGGTGGGACCCGCTATGATATGGGGACCGGTGCGGAAAGTGCAATAGATCTTACACTTGTGTCCAAGGAGTTAGCTGGTGTTTGTAGTTGGGAGGTTCTTGGTAATCTTTCTTTTGGTAGCGATCACTATCTAGTCCGCACCGTGATTGGCTTTGGGAGCTGTGTGGTCAGGGGGACGAGGATCCAGAGGTGGCAGTTGGCAAGGGCGAACTGGGGGGCTTTCCTGAGGAAAGCTGATGATGGTTCTAGGGTTCTGCAGGAAAGAGGATTGACTCAGGTGGATGATCTCAATAGTGCAATTGTCTCGCTCATCACGTAGTCAGCGGTAGGCACGATTCCTAAGAGTGGTGGTAGTGGACATAGGAAGCGGGTGCCGTGGTGGACTGAAGCATGTGGTCATGCTGTTAGGGCGAGAAATGCGGCGTTTCGCCGGCTAAGGGTTGCCCACACTGAGGGTGCCCTCATTGACTACAAGAGGGCCCGCGCTGTTGTGCGGAAAACTGTGAGAACGGCCAAGAGTGCCTATTGGAGGCGGTATTGTTCCAAAATTGGGAGAGAAACGCGTCTCGGGGATGTTTGGGGGATGATTAAGCGGATGCATGGGGTTGAGCGCCGTCATGGGACCCCGGTCCTAATACTGAATGGTGTTGAAGCAGTCAGCGACGTTGACAAAGCTGAACTGTTGGCCAGCACCTTTGTGTCGGTGCACAGCTCTGACAATCTCTCACCTGCGGAAAGGCACTACAGGGAGAGTACTTTGGCCCAGAATTCTGAGCTGATTGGGCACCAGCCTTCGACTCAAGATGACCTTGACCTTCCGTTTAGTTTGTTTGAGCTAAGGAGAGCACTTTCTAAGGCGAAACAGACAGCCCCGGGTAAAGATGAGGTGTGCTATGACATGCTCTCTCATTTGACTGATGACACACTTGGGCTAGTCCTGGGTCTTTTCAACCGTGTTTGGGATTCAGGTTGTGTTCCATCTGCGTGGAAACAGTCTACGGTGGTGCCGGTTCTGAAGCCGGGTAGGCCAGCGTCTGACCCTTCAAGTTATAGGCCGATTGCCTTGACGTCGCAGCTCGGGAAAACGATGGAGCGCATGGTTACCGAGCGGTTGGATTACTTCTTGGAGAGTCAGGGTTTGCTTCCCGCGCACCAGAGTGGTTTCCGTAGGGGCAGGAACACCATGGATTCCGTGTTGTGTTTGGAATCTGATATCCAGCTGGCCAGGGCTCAGAAAGAAAAGGTTATTGCGGTGCTCTTTGATGTGGAGAAGGCGTACGATGTGGTTTGGAAGGATGGGCTCCTCCTTAAGCTGCGGAAGTGTGGTGTGAAGGGTAAACTGTTTAACTGGGTCCGGAGCTTTCTGTCTGGCCGGCGTATCCAAACCAGAGTGGGCGCTGCTTACTCTGGGGTCTATGGGGTGGAGAATGGGATCCCGCAGGGGAGTGTGTGTAGCCCTAGCTTGTTCAATGTTATGATTAAGGACATCTTTGACGACGTGGATGGGTCTGTTGGGAGGAGCCTTTATGCTGACGATGGCGCTCTATGGGTGAGAGGGAGGAATCTCCGGTTTTACGAGGCGAAACTGCAAAGGGCAATACAGCAGGTGGAGCAGTGGACCCTGAAGTGGGGGTTTAAACTGTCCGTACGGAAGTCTCAAGTGATCTGTTTCTTCAATGGGCATAGGGACGTCTCCCTTCGACTGCATGGGCAGGTGCTCGAACAGGTCAGGGAGGTGAGGTTCTTGGGGGTCACCTTTGACGAGAGGCTTAGTTGGCGTCGGCACATTGATGAGGTCAGTGGTAAATGCAAAAGGGTGAATAACTTGCTTCGTTGTCTATCCGGCCAGGACTGGGGGGCCAGCAGAAGGTCGCTCCTGGGTATTTATCGGGCCGTCATGAGGGCGGCTATTGATTATGGCTGTATAGCCTACATGTCTGCGGCTGAGACTAACTTAAAGAAGCTTGATGTGGAGCAAGCCCAGGCCTTGCGCATCTGCTGTAGGGCTTTTAGGACCTCCCCTGTCTCGGCGCTGCAGGTTGAGTTGGGGGATTTGCCGTTACGGCTCCGGAGGCTAGAACTTCTGTTGGCTTACTGGGTGAATGTGCAAGGTCATACGAGCTCTCACCCGGTGAGGGACTTTCTCAGGGTTGATGGGGGGCAGAGTGAGGCTGGCGGTATGGTTTTCAGCCAGGTAGGAAATGCGAAGGCGCGGCTTGCGGGGGTTGGTGATCTGCGTGTGAGCCCGTCGGTGGCTTTGTCTGCTATAGCTCCGTGGAAGTTTGTCCCGGCTCCTGTTGATGTTAGCTTGCATGGCAAGCTTAGAGGAGTCGCTGGGAGGGCACCGCAGTTTGCCGTTCAAGCGCTCATCGATAAGCACTCAGGTGATGTGTTTATTTATACCGACGGGTCTAGGGATCCTGAGAGTGGGCGTACTGGCGCCGCTTATTTTGTGCCTGACCTGGGGCTAGCGGTCAAGAAGAGGTTGACAGATCGCCTTTCTGTTTTCACGTCGGAACTTATAGCGATACGGTTGGCGTTGGAATGGGCGGAATCTGCTTTGCAGTGTTGCGGCATTGTGGTGGCCTCTGACAGCCTTTCTGCATTGCAAAGCATTAAATCTGGGAAATCGGATTGCAGACAGGATGTGTTGAATGGCATCTTCTGTCTGATGCTCTCCCTGTCCAGGAAGGATGTGAGGGTTTCCTTCATTTGGGTCCCTGCGCATGTGGGGGTGGATGGTAACGAAATGGCTGATGCACTGGCTAAACGTTCCCTTCGGCGGCACTCAATTGATGTGGCGGTTGAGTTGGGCAGGTCTGAAATCAAGCGCGTTATCAAGAGTCATGTGGTCGGCCTTTGGCAGGAATTTTGGAGCCACTGTGTTACTGTACGGCATCTCTATCACATACAGGGTAGTGTGGGTCCTTGCGGGTCTATGGGCAGGAACGCGTGGGAGGAAAGGGCCTTCGCCCGCATGAGGATTGGCCATACTGGACTCAATTGGTCACTGAGTAGGATAGGCAAACATCCGACCGGTCTGTGTGGTCACTGTCGGGTGCCAGAGACTGTCGAGCATGTGCTGATTTGCTGTGAGGCTTATGATAGGGAAAGGGCCGGGTTGGCCTTGTGGTTTCGGAATAATGGGCGGGAGTTCAATCTGCGGAACGTTCTGGCGATCCAGTCACAGGGTTTGTGTCAGGCTGTGGTTGCTTACTTATGTAGCACAGGGCTGGGTAAACGTTTATAGAGGTGGGGGGTGTTGGAGACTGAGCCGAGGATGAGGAGCAAGAGGATGTTCTAACGCGCTTGGACTTCATGGGCCTAGAAACGCCAAAGTGATGGAAGAAGGACTTCTAAAGGATAAAACGACAAAGACGTCCCATGACCTCATGGGCTTTGTAAAACAACAAAGACGTCCCATGATCTCATGGGCTTTGTACTTCCAAAGCACCGAACGTCAAAGAGGGCGAGGAAGGTGAAGAAGAGTCTCCCTGGAATAAAGCCGGTTGGTCTCTGACACAACAACTATTCTAGTCACAAAAACACATCATGACCTCATGGGCTTTGTAACGCCAAAGCAATGGGAGGAGTACTTTTACGGACTACGACAGAGTCTGAGGACTACGAAACGTCTGAGGAATAAAGTCTGGCGGTAATGCAACACTCGGATGCCAACCGCCATGAAACAACAACAACAACAACAACCAAAGCAATGGAAGGAGTACTTTTACGGACTACGACAGAATTTGAGGACTACGACAAAGTCTGAGGAATAACTACGAAAAGTCTGAGGAATAAAGTCTGGCGGTAATGCAACACTCGGATGCCAACCGCCATAAAACAACAACAACAACAACATGATATGTCTTTGTGACTAGAATAGTTGTTGTTGTTTCAGAGACCGACCGGCTTTATTCCAGGGAGACTCTTCTTCATCTTCCTCTCCTTCTTTGACGTTCGGTGCTTCCACCGTACAGCTTTATTCTTTAGGCTTCATTCTATAGGCTTTAATATTTCCACTGATGTCGCTGCTTGGTAGCCGTGCGTCTACGAGACTGGGCGAGGACAGGAGACCACCCCCACCCCCATCTCGTCACTCTGATCACTCTGACTCCCCAAAAGCAGACCCCCACCACTCCGACCCCCATCCAGCGCCCTCAGCCTGTTCTCCATATCTGCCCAATCAAGCTCCTTTGTTCCAAGGAATCCCCCTGCAGCTTCAGCAATGATCCCGATCCCTTCAGCCCTGCCCTGAGTCTGAGCAGCACAGTCCACAACATCCACCATAAAGAGCACAAAATCCTCTCTATCCACAACCAGGGCACCCTCATCAATTCCGGAACCTGCACACCTGGGACCTCCACTCCCGAAACCCCCACACCTCCCGGGAGCCACGCTGGCCCCTCCCACCTCGCCCCGGCCGGGAGCAGCGCCGGCTCCTCTCTCTGCATCCACTCCAAACTCGTCACTTGAAACCTTCTTGACTGCATCCGCACAGGACACACCCCGAGAGACCTTCACTCTCTGCACCTCAGCAGCTCCTCTGCTAAACCTGCATCCCCCACAGGCAGAGCCATGTTCCTCCCCACAGTCACAGCACCTCAGCTTTGCTCCCACGTCACACCTCCCACACTCGTGATCTCCTGCACATCCACCACATCTTTGCCTCCCTCCACAGACCGCTGCAACATGCCCAAAGCGCCGGCACCCAAAGCAACGCAGGGGCGGTGGAACACATGGCCCAACGTCATGGCACATGAACCCAACGAACACCCCACCAGGCAGGCACCTCCCCTCAAGTGCCACCATTACCGACAAGCTGCCACATCCCACCCCAGACCGGGCCACCCTCAACCGCCCAGCGTCCACCACCGCAGCTCCAGTCAAACTCCCCTTAACTTCATCCACAGACGCCGCCGCAGGGACACCTACGATAACTCCTCCGACCGTGCCTCCCTCGTGCCTCCCTCAGCATCAGACACAAGAATGTCCCCTCCACCCAGACGTCCAGTTCCAATCGCCTTCCGCCGCTGAGCCGCGTCCCTGCACACGACCAGCAGCGAGCCATCTCCAAGGACACCCGCACTCTTGATCACTCCCACAGCTACAGTTAGGCTCTTTGACAATGCCACTGAATTCCACTCCTTAAAGGATGCACCATCCTGTGCAAGCTTTATGATCACCCCACAGTCTCTGCTCTCACTCCGGATATCAACTGCTTCAGCCTCATTGTTGTTGTTGTTGTTGTTGTTGTTGTTGTTGTTGTTGTTGTTGTTGTTGTTTTATGGCGGTTGGCATCCGAGTGTTGCATTACCGCCAGACTTTATTCCTCAGACGTTTCGTAGTCCTCAGACTCTGTCGTAGTCCGTAAAAGTACTCCTCCCATTGCTTTGGCGTTACAAAGCCCATGAGGTCATGATGTGTTTTTGTGACTAGAATAGTTGTTGTGTCAGAGACCAACCGGCTTTATTCCAGGGAGACTCTTCTTCACCTTCCTCGCCCTCTTTGACGGTCGGTGCTTTGGGAAGTACAAAGCCCATGAGCTCCACACTTGGAACCCATTCATATGACATATATACTTGTACCACTGTGTTTATGTGTCATTGTTTTCAAAGCCCATGGGATCAAAGCGGAAAGAATGAACTCGGCTCCACTCCAGGGAGACTCCTCCCCACCCTCCTCGCCCTCCTTGACGTTCGGCGCCCCGGAAGCACAAAGCCCATGAGATCATGGGACGTCTTTGTTGTTTTACAAAGCCCATGAGGTCATGGGACGTCTTTGTCGTTTTATCCCTTAGAAGTCCTTCTTTCATCACTTTGGCGTTTCTAGGCCCATGAAGTCCAAGCGCGTTAGAACATCCTCTTGCTCCTCATCCTCGGCTCAGTCTCCAACACCCCCCACCTCTATAAACGTTTACCCAGCCCTGTGCTACATAAGTAAGCAACCACAGCCTGACACAAACCCTGTGACTGGATCGCCAGAACGTTCCGCAGATTGAACTCCCGCCCATTATTCCGAAACCACAAGGCCAACCCGGCCCTTTCCCTATCATAAGCCTCACAGCAAATCAGCACATGCTCGACAGTCTCTGGCACCCGACAGTGACCACACAGACCGGTCGGATGTTTGCCTATCCTACTTAGTGACCAATTGAGTCCAGTATGGCCAATCCTCATGCGGGCGAAGGCCCTTTCCTCCCACGCGTTCCTGCCCATAGACCCGCAAGGACCCACACTACCCTGTATGTGATAGAGATGCCGTCCAGTAACACAGTGGCTCCAAAATTCCTGCCAAAGGCCGACCACATGACTCTTGATAACAGGCTTGATTTCAGATTTGCTTAACTCAACCGCCACATCAATTGATGGCCGCCGAAGGGAACGTTTAGCCAGTGCATCAGCCATTTCGTTACCATCCACCCCCACATGCGCAGGGACCCAAATGAAGGAAACCCTCACATCCTTCCTGGACAGGGAGAGCATCAGACAGAAGATGCCATTCAACACATCCTGTCTGCAATCCGATTTCCCAGATTTAATGCTTTGCAATGCAGAAAGGCTGTCAGAGGCCACCACAATGCCGCAACACTGCAAAGCAGATTCCGCCCATTCCAACGCCAACCGTATCGCTATAAGTTCCGACGTGAAAACAGAAAGGCGATCTGTCAACCTCTTCTTGACCGCTAGCCCCAGGTCAGGCACAAAATAAGCGGCGCCAGTACGCCCACTCTCAGGATCCCTAGACCCGTCGGTATAAATAAACACATCACCTGAGTGCTTATCGATGAGCGCTTGAACGGCAAACTGCGGTGCCCTCCCAGCGACTCCTCTAAGCTTGCCATGCAAGCTAACATCAACAGGAGCCGGGACAAACTTCCACGGAGCTATAGCAGACAAAGCCACCGACGGGCTCACACGCAGATCACCAACCCCCGCAAGCCGCGCCTTCGCATTTCCTACCTGGCTGAAAATCATACCGCCAGCCTCACTCTGCCCCCCATCTTGTTTTATGGCGGTTGGCATCCAATTGTTGCATTACCGCCAGACTTTAGTCCTCAGACTGTCGTAGTCCGTAAAAGAACTCCTTCCATTGCTTTGGTGTTACAAAGCCCATGAGGTCATGATATGTCTTTGTGACTAGAATAGTTGTTTTTGTTTCAGAGACCGACCGGCTTTATTCCAGGGAGACTCTTCTTCATCTTCCTCTCCTTCTTTGACGTTCGGTGCTTCCACCGTACAGCTTTATTCTTTAGGCTTCATTCCATAGGCTTTAATATTTCCACTGATGTCGCTGCTTGGTAGCCGTGCGTCTACGAGACTGGACGAGGACAGGAGACCACCCCCACCCCCATCTCGTCACTCTGATCACTCTGACTCCCCAAAAGCAGACCCCCATCACTCCGACTCCCATTTAGCGCCTTTAGCCTGTTTTCTGTACCTGCCCAATCAAGCTCCTTTGTTCCAAGGAATCTCCCTGCAGCTTTAGCAATGATCCTGATCCTTTCAGTTCTGCTTTGAGTCTGAGCAGCACAGTTTACAACATCCACCATAAAGAGTACAAAATCCTCTCTATCCACAACCAGGGTATTCTCATTAATTCTGGAACCTGCACACTTGGGACCTCCACTCTTGAAACCTTCACACTTCTTGGGAGCCACGCTGGCCTTTCTCATTTCGCCCTGGTTGGGAGCAGCGCTGGCTCCTCTCTCTGTATTTACTCTAAACTCGTTACTTGAAACTTTCTTGACTGCATCTGCATAGGATATACCTTGAGAGACCTTTATTTTCTGCACCTCAGCAGCTCTTTTGCTAAACCTGCATCCCCCGTAGGCAGAGCTATGTTCTTCCCCACAGTTACAGCACTTCAGTTTTGCTCCCACGTCACACTTCCCATACTCGTGATCTCCTGCACATTTACCACATCTTTGCCTCCCTCTACAGACCGCTGCAATATGCCCAAAGCGCTGGCACTTAAAGCAACGCAGGGGCGGTGGAACATATGGCCTAACGTCATGGCACATGAACCCAATGAACACCTTACTAGGCAGGCACCTCCCTTCAAGTGTTACCATTACCGACAAGCTGTCACATCTTACCCCAGACCGGGTCACCTTCAACCGCCTAGCGTCCACCACCGTAGCTCCAGTCAAATTCTCCTTAACTTCATCCACAGACGTCGCCGTAGGGACACCTACGATAACTCCTCTGACCGTGTTTCTTTCAGCATCAGACACAAGAATGTCCTTTCCACCCAGACGTTTAGTTCCAATCGCCTTCCGTTGCTGAGCCGCGTCCTTGCACACGACCAGCAGCGAGCCATCTCTAAGGACACTCGCACTCTTGATCACTCCCACAGCTACAGTTAGGCTCTTTGACAATGCCACTGAATTCCACTCCTTAAAGGATGCACTATCCTGTGCAAGCTTTATGATCACCTTACAGTCTCTGCTCTCACTCCGGATATCAATTGCTTCAGCCTCATCCTGCTGCTCATTCCCAGAACCCTCGGACGAGCTAAGGGACTTTTTACGTTTCCGGGCACGTGCAGCCAGAAAAGGCTCCTCCTCCACGCCGTCCAGAACGTCTTCAACCACCGATCCACTCTCCTCCGCCATCTCCCGTCTCTCCAGACCGGAGACTAGCTCTTCTTCTTCTTCTTCTTCTTCTTCTTCTTCTTTTTTGGTGTTTTATCGTAGTCCTGTCGCATTACCGCCAGAGACCTTCTTTGGACCTTCTTTATGCCTGCTTTAGACCTTCTTTAGACCTGCTTTAGACCTTCTTTGGACCTGCTTTAGACCTGCTTTAGACCTTCTTTAGACCTGCTTTAGACCTGCTTTAGACCTTTTTTAGACCTGCTTTAGACCTTTTTTAGACCTTTTTTAGACCTGCTTTAGACCTGCTTTAGACCTTCTTTAGACCTTCTTTAGACCTTCTTTAGTTCTTCTTTAGACCTGGTTCCTCACTCTGCCACTCTTTCTCCTGCAGGTTTCATCTATGCGTCTCAGCTGCGACAGCACGAGCTCCTTCACACCGGAGTCAAGCCTCATCGTTGTGACCAGTGTGGTAAAGAGTTCAGAACGCCTCAGAACTACCAGCGCCACCTGCTGGTTCACAGCGGCGAGCGGCCGTACGAGTGCCACGTCTGCAACCGCCGCTTCAGACAGTCCAACCAGCTCAAGTCCCACATGCAGATCCACACCGGGGTCAAGCTGTACGTGTGCCAGATCTGCGGGCAGGGCTACTCCGACTCCAGGCAGCTCCGCAAGCACTCCTGCAGCTGAGAGAAGGAGACCGGCACCTCCTGCAGCACCTCCTGCAGCACCTCCTGCAGCACCTCCTGCAGCTGAGAGGAGGAGACCGGCAGCACCAGCACCTCCTGCAGCTGAAAGGAGGAGACCAGCACCTCCTGCAGCTGAGAGGAGACCGGCACCTCCTGCAGCACCTCCTGCAGCTGAGAGGAGGAGATAAACACCTCCTGCAGCACCTCCTGCAGCTGAGAGGAGACCAGCACTCCTGCAGCACCTCCTGCAGCTGAGAGAAGACCAGCACCTCCTGCAGCTGAGAGGCGGAGACCGGCGCCTCCTGCAGCTGAGAGGAGGAGACCAGCACCTCCTGCAGCTGAGAGGAGGAGACAAGCACCTGCTGCAGCTGAGAGGAGACAAGCACCTGCTGCAGCTGAGAGGAGGAGACAAGCACCTGCTGCAGCTGAGAGGAGGAGACCGGCATCTCCTGCAGCTGAGAGGAGAAGACAAGCACCTCCTGCAGCTGGGAGGAGGAGAGACAAACACTCCTGCTCCTCTGTCTATGTTCCTCCTCCTCCTCTGCTCCTCCTTCTCTGCTGCTCCTTTGCCTCTGCTCCTCTGTCACTACTCCTCCTCTGCTCTGACTCTTCTGCTCCTCCTCCTCTGCTCCTCCTCCTCTTTTGCTCCTCTGCTCTGACTCTTCTGCTCCGCTTCTTCTGCTCCTCCTCCTCCTCTGCTCCTCCTCTGACTTGCCTTCAGGCTCAATCTACAGTAGAACTAATTGTTTCACTACTAAAATGCTTGTTAGTTGCAGCTCTAATGACAGACTGTAGGATTTGTTGACATCAAATGCTTTTGCAAAATAGATTTTTTTTTATACATATATAAATTGTTTAATAAAAATGTAAACCTGATGTTTGTTGTGTACTCTTTTAAAAGTGGGGAGGGCCTGTCCAAAGGCCTGTACCTTTATTTCATTTGTTGCTTTTTGTCAACAATCAGGTAAATAAGCCCCTCCCCCCATGCCCCTCCCCCATGAGCGTGTGCAAAAAGAATGTGTGCGTTAGATTCCATTCAGCTTTCATCTCATGGACTTAGAAGACAATGAAACGTAAACTGAGCGGCGCCGCGAGACGTACGATCGCCATAAAACGACAACAACAATGAGATGTACAGACTGTAATGTAACACTTGGATACCAATCGCCATAAAACACCAAAGAAGAATAAGAATGTCTAAAGAATAAAGTCTTAAAGAAGACATACAACTCCAGTAGGTGGTGGTAAATGCACCTTGTCATTTGGCTGCCAACCGCCATTAAAAGTAACAACAAATATAAATACACCTTTTCAATTGGCTGCCAACTGCCATTAAAAGATAAGATTAAAAGATTAAGACATTAAAAGTAACACCACAACAACAACAAATGTAGTAAATGCACCTTTTCATTTGGCGCCAACCACCATCAAAAGTAACGCAACAGCATTAACAGCTCTGTGTAGAAAGCAGTCTGTGTGACGTCATAGACCCGCAGTGGTAAATGTGATCCACAGTGACGTAAGGTGACGTAATTACCACAGTGACGCGCCAATCCCGCGCTGTTCCAGAGGCTGTGAGGGGCGCGGTTCTCTACATTTAAGGGAAAACAGTCACTTTAAAATCTGTTACAGCTCAAATATTCATAACAATTGACCCTACCACAGTCAGTCCATGTTCTTTTACAAGATTAAAATGTTTTTATTTTATCTATAAATCCCTGAAGTGTTGCACGGATTTTGTTGTGACAGATTTGGCGCATGCGCACTGCTTCCAACAATCGTTCAGGCGGGTACCAGAGCTAACCGCGGCTAAAGCTACTGTAACTTTCTCCACTTTTCTCACTTTAATCTTGTCGAACTCATGATTGTACGTGGACAGGGCGTGGGGTGAGACCGAGGGGAGCAGGAGAACCACCCGGGCCGGACACCACGCACTGCCAGCGGCCTAAAGAAGAGCTCCGAGCCGCAGAAGTTTGGTACTTTTGGGTCGTTAGCTCCAGAGGCAAGCGCAGGCTAACGGCTCTTGTTTTGGTTCAGATGCTAACGTTAGCTTTAGCTGCATCGGCGTTCGCTCTTTGTACAGGTCAGTGCTTCGTTTATCTCCTCTTTTGCTCCACTTTATGCTTATTCCTATAGTTAGTTAGTGTTTGGGGTTAGTGTCCCTGTGTGTCAGATGCCCTCCCGTCCCCGTGTGTCATAATTCATGTGGAAGAAGACGACAGCAGAAAAGCTCTAATTCTCATTGGCTAATCTATTGTTTGACTTCACAGCAGACCCCCGAGAGCGGCAGAGTGACCCCCCAAGAGCGGCAGAGTGACCCCCCGAGAGCGGCAGAGTGACCCCCCGAGAGCGGCAGAGTGACCCCCCGAGAGCGAGTGACCCCCGAGAGCGGCAGAGTGACCCCCGAGGGAAGGGTCGTCAGGAGGATGACGCCGGGGTCTGACTCGAAGGTGGAAGGCGGCGACGGCAGAAGTCTCTCCAGAGAAGATTGCCTGTGTCCCATCTGTCTGGAGGTCTTTGTGGAGCCTGTGACGCTGCCCTGCGCTCACACCTTCTGCAAGGTACAACACGCCCGAGACGCCTGACACACCCGACACGACTGTCACGTCCGACACGCCTGCCTCGTTCGTCTGACACGCCTCGTTCGTCTGACACGCCTCTTTCGTCTGACACGCCTCTTCGTGGGGGGCCGATTTTGTTATTCTCCGACACAACTTGATCATGTGACCCGTGTATTTGGCACTTGTGTGAAAGGGTTCAACGCTTCCACAAACCTCTGACACTTATTTATTATTATTTTGTCGTTATTGTGGCGATATTGACTTTTATCTTTGATAAACTTTGGTATTAATAATAATGTAAATAATGAAATATACTTGTCTTATCCCATCACAGTAAGACTCATTTCCTCTTCTTCTGTTGTGTTCAGGTGTGTTTCCTGGAGTCTGTGTACAAGGCCACTCTCTGCTGCCCCTTGTGTCGGAAGAGAGTGTCGACGTGGGCGCGACTTCACAACCGCAAAAACAGTTTAGTGAACGAGGCTTTGTGGAAGAAGATCCAGAGCACGTTCCCTCAGAGCGAGAGGAGGCTTCAGGGGCCGGGCCCCGACCACGGTACAAACACACACGTGCTACAAACACACACGCTAACCTTTTGGGGCCACCACCGCTAGAAACTGGCCCTACACACACACACACACACACGTGCTACACACACAGCACACACACACAGCACACACACGTGCTACACACATGATACACACACACACATGCTACGCACACACACGTGCTACGCACACACATGCTACACACACACACACATGCTACGCACACACGTGTTACGCACACACACGTGCTACACACACACACACACGTGCTACACACGGCACGTGTGTGTTTTGAGTTTATTCTGCCATTTTACAATAAATGTGTGTTTATAACTGTCATAACTAAGATGAAATGTTTTGACTCTAGAATCATACTGATGTGAGTGTTTAATGTGTGTACTCGTGTGTATAATGTGTGTACTATTGTGTACTTTGTTTCATGTGTGTATAATGTGTGTACTATTGTGTACTTGTGTGTTTCATGTGTGTACTTGTGTGTTTCATGTGTGTACTTGTGTGTATAATGTGTGTACTTGTGTGTACTGGTGCAGAGCCCCTGAGTTTCCGCAGACTGAGTGAACCTGGAGCTCTGAGACAGGAATATGAGGACCAGGTTTCTAAGGTGAGTTCATCTGAAGCTGCAGTAGAAATGTGACTAAAACCCGGCCTCCACACGTTATTATAAAAGCCCCGCCTCCACACATTATTATACCCTGGTTGTGGATAGAGAGGATTTTGTACTCTTTATGGTGGATGTTGTAAACTGTGCTGCTCAGACTCAAAGCAGAACTGAAAGGATCAGGATCATTGCTAAAGCTGCAGGGAGATTCCTTGGAACAAAGGAGCTTGATTGGGCAGATATAGAAAACAGGCTAAAGGCGCTAAATGGGAGTCGGAGTGATGGGGGTCTGCTTGTGAGGAGTCAGAGTGATCAGAGTGACGAGATGGGGGTGGGGGTGGTCTCCTGTCCTCGCCCAGTCTCGTAGACGCACGGCTACCAAGCAGTGACATCAGTGGAAATATTAAAGCCTATAGAATGAAGCCTGAAGAATAAAGCTGTACGGTGGAAGCACCGAACGTCAAAGAAGGAGAGGAAGATGAAGAAGGGTCTCCCTGGAATAAAGCCGGTTGTTGTTGTTGTTGTTGTTGTTTTATGGCGGTTGGCATCCAAGTGTTGCATTACCGCCAGACTTTATTCCTCAGACTTTGTCGTAGTCCGTAAAAGTACTCCTTCCATTGCTTTGGTGTTACAAAGCCCATGAGGTCATGATATGTCTTTGTGACTAGAATAGTTGTTGTTGTTTCAAAGACCAACCGGCTTTATTCCAGGGAGACTCTTCTTCATCTTCCTCTCCTTCTTTGACGTTCGGTGCTTCCGCCGTACAGCTTTATTCTTTAGGCTTCATTCTATAGGCTTTAATATGTCCACTGATGTCGCTGCTTGGTAGCCGTGCGTCTACGAGACTGGGCGAGGACAGGAGACCACCCCCACCCCCATCTCGTCACTCTGATCACTCTGACTCCTCACAAGCAGACCCCCATCACTCCGACTCCCATTTAGCGCCTTTAGCCTGTTTTCTATATCTGCCCAATCAAGCTCCTTTGTTCCAAGGAATCTCCCTGCAGCTTTAGCAATGATCCTGATCCTTTCAGTTCTGCTTTGAGTCTGAGCAGCACAGTTTACAACATCCACCATAAAGAGTACAAAATCCTCTCTATCCACAACCAGGGTATTCTCATTAATTCTGGAACCTGCACACTTGGGACCTCCACTCTTGAAACCTTCACACTTCTTGGGAGCCACGCTGGCCTTTCTCATTTCGCCCTGGCTGGGAGCAGCGCTGGCTCCTCTCTCTGTATTTACTCTAAACTCGTTACTTGAAACTTTCTTGACTGCATCCGTATAGGATAAACCTTGAGAGACCTTTATTTTCTGCACCTCAGCAGCTCTTTTGCTAAACCTGCATCCCCCGTAGGCAGAGCTATGTTCTTCCCCACAGTTACAGCACTTCAGTTTTGCACCCACGTCACACTTCCCATACTCGTGATCTCCTGCACATTTACCACATCTTTGCCTCCCTCTACAGACCGCTGCAATATGCCCAAAGCGCTGGCACTTAAAGCAACGCAGGGGCGGCGGAACATATGGCCTGACGCTATAGCACATGTACCCAATGAACACCTTACTAGGCAGGCACCTCCCTTCAAGTGTTACCATTACCGACAAGCTGTCACATCTTACCCCAAACCGGGTCACCTTCAAACGCCTAGCGTCCACCACCGTAACTCCAGTCAAATTCTCCTTAACTTCATCCACAGACGTCGCCGTAGGGACACCTACGATAACTCCTCTGACCGTGTTTCTTTCAGCATTAGACACAAGAATGTCCTTTCCACCCAGACGTTTAGTTCCAATCGCCTTCCGTTGCTGAGCCGCGTCCTTGCACACGACCAGCAGCGAGCCATCTCTAAGGACACTCGCACTCTTGATCACTCCCACAGCTACAGTTAGGCTCTTTGACAATGCCACTGAATTCCACTCCTTAAAGGATGCACTATCCTGTGCAAGCTTTATGATCACCTTACAGTCTCTGCTCTCACCCCGGATATCAATAGCTTCAGCCTCATCCTGCTGCTCATTCCCAGAACCCTCGGACGAGCTAAGGGACTTTTTACGTTTCCGGGCACGTGCAGGCAGAAAAGGCTGCTCCTCCACGCCGTCCAGAACGTCTTCCATCCCCGATCCACTCTCCTCCGCCATCTCCCGTCTCTCCAGACCGGGTGTTGAGCAAGGTCTCCTCACAGTTTTAGTCCAGGGCTTGTTCTTCCTATTCTTTGTTGTTGTTGTTAGTGTTTGGTCTCTGAAACAACAACAACTATTCTAGTCACAAAGACATATCATGACCTCATGGGCTTTGTAACACCAAAGCAATGGAAGGAGTACTTTTACGGACTACGACAGAGTCTGAGGACAAAGCACTGGAAGTCAAGGCACTGGAAGAAGAACTTTTAGGACTACGACAAAGTCTAAGGAATAAAGTCTGGCGGTAATGCAACACTCGGATGTCAACCGCCATAAAACAACAACAACAACAACATTATTATAAAAGCCCCGCCTCCACACGTTATTATAAAAGCCCCGCCTCCACACGTTATTATAAAAGCCCCGCCTCCTCACGTGTGTGTTATCAGCTCTGATCGCCTCATCTCTCATCTCTTTCAGTCTCTTCTGAGCTTGAACTGTCTTTCTCTGTCTTTCTCCGTCTTCATTTTCTTCCTGTACACTGAGGGAACTATATTATGATAGATCCATGCGCTTAGACACGGAACAGGCTGCTCTCCTTGGACGAGACTGCAGGAGGTGTGTCCTATGATTGACATGTGAATGAACTACTGTCCACGCCACCAGGAAATGAGACAAAGATCTCCTTTAATGCATAATATTCTCTCAGAAGCCTCGGTCACATATCTGCACTTTATTTAGTTAAAATGTCTGAATGGAGCATTTTCAACAGAATCAAATGATTAAAACATCAACAGCAAAACTAATCCCAATGTTTGTTAAAAAAATTGCAATTAGATATTCTCTGGGTCTTCTGGGCTCTTCTGAGGTCCTCCTCCTGATGTTCTCCTCCTGAGTTCCTTTGAGGTTCTCCTCCTGGGCTCCTCTGAGGTTCTCCTCCTGGGCTCCTCTGAGGTTCATCTTCTGGGCTCCTCTGAGGTTCCACTCCTGGGCTCCTCTGAAGTTCATCGTCTGGGCTCTTCTGAGATTCTCCTCCTGGGCTCCTGAGGTTCTCCTCTTGAGCTCCTCTGAGGTTCCCCTCTTGGGCTCCTCTGAGGTTCCCCTCTTGGGCTCCTCTGAGGTTCCCCTCTTGGGCTCCTCTGAGGTTCTCCTCCTGGGCTCCTCTGAGGTTCATCTTCTCGTCTCTTCTGCAGCTGTCGGAGGAAAAGCGAGAGCTGGAGGAGCAGGAGCGCAGGGCGAGTGAGGTGTTGATCCAGAGGCTTTTGGCTGAGGAGGAGGAGCTTCTGATGGAGCAGCGACGACGACACGAAGACGACGAGAAACTTGCCCGACATCTCAGCAAAGAACTGGTGAGATGTTCTGTCCCAGATCATGTGATGGTGAGGAGGAGGAGATAGTGAGGAGGAGATAGTGAGGAGGAGATAGTGAGGAGGAGATAGTGAGGAGGAGATGGTGAGGAGGAGATGGTGAGGAGGAGGAGATATAGAGAATTCTCAAACCTGTCGTTCTGAGATATTAAAACTAATCCAAACTCCTTGAAGGACCAGTACTAGGACTAGAACCATTCCCAGAACCAGGACTAGAACAAGGACCAAGACATGGACCAGGGCCCGGTCCACATCCGACTTGAGTCAGGGTCAGATCAGGAGAAGCCTCTGAAAGTCTTGATGGTTCCAGAACGCAGCAGGAGCTTCGGGTCAGAACCAGGTCCCAGCGACGACTCCAGTGAAGAAGAAACCCATGGGACAGATCCACAGGTTTGTGTTCAGAATGTTTCACTACATCTCCACGTGAGGTCTCCATGACGATGCTGTCTGTGCGCAGGTTCCTGTGTCCGCTCTCCAGAAGCCACGCCCACAGCGTCCAGGCCAATAAGGTCAGTGCCACTCCTGCTCCTCCGGGTCGTGGTCACCACGGACGCCTGAACGGTCTGATCTCTCTTCCAGGAGAACATCTCGCTTCAGCCGACCTCGTCCGCTGAGCCGCCGCAGCTGGACTTCTACGGCCCAGAAACCGACCAATCGCATCACGCGGAGCCGCATCACGCGGAGCCGCATCACGCGGAGCCGCATCACAGGGAGGCGCCGGTGATCGTGGACCAATCGGAGCGCGGGGACAGGTCTTCGGAGGGCGGGACTAAGTGGACGAGCGAGGCGTGGTCGGAGGAAGAGGACCGCCAGTCGTCCGGTCTGATGGGCGAGGCCATGGCCGAGATCGAGGCGGAGCTTCAGAAGCGCAGGTAAAACGGGACTGGGGTTTGGCATCATCTGGTGGAGGCGGAGGGAACTACACCTGCTGATGATAGAGCCAGATGTTACAGGACGTGATTTAGACAGAGAAATGTGAGAAGAGGAGAAGCAGATGGTGAGGAGGAGATGAGGAGGAGGAGGGGGGGAAGAAGAGGGTGAGGAGGAGAAAAGGATAAGTGTGAGGAGGAGGAGAAGAAGAGTGGAGGAGAAGAGTGTGAGGAGGAGAAGAAGAGTGTGAGGAGGAGAAGAAGAGTGTGAGGAGGAGAAGAAGAGTGTGAGGAGGAGAAGAAGAGTGTGAGGAGGAGAAGAAGAGTGTGAGGAGGAGAAGAAGAGGGTGAGGAGAAGGAGAAGAAGAGGGTGAGGAGAAGGAGAAGAAGAGGGTGAGGAGAAGGAGAAGAGGGTGAGGAGAAGGAGAAGAAGAGTGTGAGGAGAAGGAGAAGAAGAGGGTGAGGAGAAGGAGAAGAAGAGGGTGAGGAGAAGGTATATATAGAGAATTCTCAAACCTGTCGTTCTGAGATATTAAAACTAATCCAAACTCCTTGAAGGACCAGTACTAGGACTAGAACCGTTCCCAGAACCAGGACTAGAACAAGGACCAAGACATGGACCAGGGCCCGGTCCACATCCGACTTGAGTCAGGGTCAGATCAGGAGAAGCCTCTGAAAGTCTTGATGGTTCCAGAACGCAGCAGGAGCTTCGGGTCAGAACCAGGTCCCAGCGACGACTCCAGTGAAGAAGAGGGTGAGGAGAAGGAGAAGAAGAGGGTGAGGAGAAGGAGAAGAAGAGGGTGAGGAGAAGGAGAAGAGAAGATGGTGAGGAGGAGGAGAAGATGGTGAGGAGGAGGAGAAGATGGTGAGGAGGAGAATTCTCAAACCTATTATTAAAACTAATCCAAACTCCTTGACGAACCAGGACTAGTCCTGGGACCAGGGCTAGGGACCAGGACCAGGACCAGATATGATCAAATGCGTCTCCTCTTCTGACTCTCCTGGTGTGTGGTTGCAGGAGGCAGGAGGAGGAGGACCTGCGAGTGGCTCTGGAGCTCCAGCGCCAACTCGACAGTCAATGGCGACAGACCGACCGGCGCAAAGGCTCCGAGGACGCGTACCCGCTCCGAGCATCCACCAGGCTGCGGGAGGACGCGGCTCCTGCTCGCAAAAGACCCGCCACCGCTGCAACGCCAACTCGTCCCGCGACCAAGCGACGGTGCGCCTCCTCCAGGCAGTCCACGCCCCCGAGCGCTCCCAAACCCGCCAAAGCATGCCAGAAATCGCCGCCAACGCTCAAATCCACGCGGCAAACCACGCTCACCAACCTGTTCAACCTCCACACCTGAAGAGGGCGCTGTGGGGGAAAGTGTGAACCCCGAGAGACGGACTCGAGCGAATACATCCATTTGTTTGAGTTTGAGTTTAAACGTGAAAGAAAAGACTTTAGTTAAAAGAATGTAGTTAGCCAAAACATGATGTGGAGCTAAAACGGCGAGAAAACACTAAAGTAGGAACTAAACTGTGATCACAGGAGAACCAGGACTGAACCAGAACTGGAAGTAAAGACCTTTTCGTTGAGGGGTAAATTCTCTTTCTCTGAATTTAGTTTGAAAAAATGTAGTTTAACGGTTGTTTTTGAGATGCCTTTTATTTTTACTAACTGCCCCGTGCGGAGGGATACGAGAGAGAAAGTAGTTCCTCAAACATTACTCCATCATGTTTTGGTCTTAGTTTGTACCCGGTTCAGACCCGGTTCAGACCCGGTTCGCTCCTCCTGCACTTTCTGGCCGTCGCCTTCGGTCGCTCTGAATAAACGAAGCCTTAACCGTGTAAAGTCTCGTGTTGTGGCTTTATCTTTCACTTGATCAAATGGAAATAAAAGTGACACGACACAAGAGTTCTGAAACGACGAGGAAGGTTTATAATGAAGTGACATGAGAACAGGGTTAAAGCTCCAGTGAGGAACATTAGGCACAGTCATTGTTTTGGATTCAGTTTAAATGGATTTTAGACAAATTAAAACATACGAAAAGCAAATATTCATAAACACATTTGTGGAACAGCGGCGGGTTCTCTAGACACGACCGAGAAGAGGTTCCGCCGAGAGTCCGGACGAGTCGACGCCAACATTATGAATTATTTATGATCAGAAGCTCCATTTCAAACGTTAAGTGTTTCCAAATAAAAGCATAAGTGAACGACAAAGAAAGAGCAGAGGATTCATCTGAGCACAGCACCAAAAAAAAACATGAAACAAACCTACATTTTTTAAGTAAAGACCGTTTTATTGTTTTTAAGCGGAGATTATTTCAGTGTTATCGTTTAATTCACGTTCATTATGAATGCTAAACGCCTCAGCGCTACATTTAGCATTAGCATTGAGACGTAAACGCGACGCTCGGGGCGCCGTCGTTCTTCACACTCTGGAGTCTGTCGGTGGACGAGCCTCGGCTGGAGTAAATGTGCAGTTGTTGCAGCTCGATGCCGCTGTTGTGCAGATCTTCCTGAGTTTGCAAACCCTGAAGCTTCAGCAGCAGCTCGCGGACCAGCGCCTGAGACACAAGCAAATAGGAAGTCACCAGGAAGCGCAAACTTTTGGAGAAAGTGTGGCGGTAAAAGGGCAAATCACGTGTTCTGGGACGGTCCGGTTGCTCAGACATATACATGCGTTTGCGGTGACGTCATACATCCAGGACTTCTCCATAGTGGCCATTTTAAAAGGGGCACGCCATATTCTAGCGACTACCGCGACTCAGGCTTTTAGATAGCCGTCCGTCTTCCCGTATTTTGGACGGGGTATTTTGAAATGTGGACAGGCATTTTCGAGTGCAAGTCTGGGGTCATTTTTATTAATAAATCATAGAAAAAAAGGGGATTATTATTAAATTGGGCCGGGAAGCGTTTGACGATTGTCCGCCATGACAGTTGACTGTTTACAAGTAAAAATTTGCATTCTGCGCGCTGATTGGTCGACAAAGTTTGTGTGCTTGGCTCTGATTGGCTGCCAAGCCGTGGTCCGGAAAATGCGAAGCTCCACGGCCAAATACCATGTAAAATACGGCGCGATACGCCGCTCCGAAGTGGCAGAGTGTGATCCGCACGGCCGAGAGGTGCAGGCGGCGGGAGAGTATGGAAAGTCAATATGATACGAGAGGCGTAAGGGCGCAGCTCTAGATCGCCGTGCGGGCGCCTCCGCGTTAAAAGCGCAGCTTTATTTTGTAAAAGCGCTGCTTTATTTTGTAAAAGCGTCGGAAAAAAGGTCGCGATACACATATTGGCTTTCGCGCAAGCGAAATTTTTTAAAGCCCCCGGACAAAATTATTTGGACGGGGTGTTTTCAAATCCTATCTAAAAGCCTGCCGCGACTGCATCCTTTTCTGCGGCATATTGAGCTACGAATACTTTGATTCTTTAGACAATAACGGCAAACTAACTAAGGTACACGACAAAGCTATCATTCCTTGGTCTGACAGCAGAGTGATGTCCTTACAGAACGCAGGTTTTTGGCATTTTGGCCTCATATCTACCGTATGTAGTAGACGTGCTGTTGTGCCCCTTTCAAAATGGCGGACTCGGTTGCTACTGTACAAGTTCATGGATGTGCGAACGCATGTATTGGACTGAAATGGACCATTTTGGAAGAACTTATCGCTACGTGTTCTTCATGAGTTGAGTATGTACTTGGGTCTCAAAACTTCTGCCATGGACACAATACATGGATACTTTCTGGAATGTACTATTGGCGGCAGGAAAATGGCTACAAAGAAATGGCTTGTTTTTTTGTTTTTTTAAATATATTTCAAAATGTAAAAAGACAAAAATAAGAAAACTTGTAAAAGCCTCGGACACACAGAGCTGCTTTAAACACATTAAACGTTGTATTTGAGTGTATTTACTGGACACAAATGCAAATACTTTTAAGGCTATAAAACAGTTTTTTCTCTCTCTTGGACTTGTGTTTTGTGACTTTGAACCGTTTGGAGGTGAATAACATGAACGTGATCTGTTTTTGCACAGCAGAAGTCTGTGTCGTGCTGTGGTTTAAATGAAGGAAAAACAAGCTCGTTTCACAGGTTTATTTGAGTTTGATTTATAGTTTAGACGGTTTATTTTACTTCTAAAGAATGTGAAATAAAGTTCTCACCTCCGTGTTTTTGTGGGACGAGCGAAGAATCTCCTGAAAATGAAATCAAACTAAATTTAGAGGAGATTAAATATAAATAAAGACTAAACCAGGTCTAAACCAGGTCCAAACCAGGACTAAACAAGGACTAAACCAGGACAAAACAAGGACTAAACCAGGACAAAACCAAGACTAAACCAGAGCTAAACCAGGTCCAAACCAGGACTAATCCAGGTCTAAACCAGGACTAAACCAGGACTAAACCAGGACTAAAAGTTACTTTGAGTCTGGTGCTTTTCTCTTCGTCCGTTTTCAGATCCAGAAGTTCGTCGATGTTCAGCTCTGGGATCAGCTTCTCCTGAAAAACATTTATTTGTTTATTTTCTTTCCGTTTATTGTATTTAAAGTCAGAAAGGTTTTTCCAGTGCAAACTATAAAAATCACACTTTTGTCTCTTCTGATCATCACAATAAAGTGCATCAAAAACATATTCAGCCTATATTCTTATAATTTCTATCAACAAAGCGGTCTTCCTCATATTTCATCTCAATTGTGACGATTAAAATGTAAATGTTTGAGTGTTTTAGTCAAAGCAGAAATGAATGGACAGATTCCACTGTGTTTTTAAAGAGGACCAACAGTAAAACACATTGAAAAATCAAAAAAAGCATCCAAATATCTCCAAAACAATAGAAACAATGAAGTCCAGACGCTGCAGGTGAAAAACTCTCACATTTAAAGATAGAAATGTGAAACCGTTCCAGTTGTTTACTCACATTAATGTAAGAAACAAAGGTATTTTACGTTTATCATCAATGGTGCTCATATTGAGAGTAGTGTGGTGCCTCAGGTTCCTGTGCAGGCCTCACTGGCAGATGACACTGAAGAATCCCTGGGTCAAATCTGTTCTTACAACATAGAAGGAGCTGATCAAAACATACAAATTAAATAAAGATGTTACAATCTTAAACTCATTATGATCAAAGGTTTTGTACCATTAGAACTGACCCGAGATTCAAGGTCTTGATTACAAGACCGATAGTGGAACCTCAGATTTAAGGAGGAGCAGAGTGGTTTAGGTCCTGGTCGTGGAACTCTGGACCAGCTCTAGACTCTCCATCGGGGGCTCGAGGGTTCATGGGAGTTTGCACAGTCCACATGTGCTTTATGGAATCTGGAGAAGGCTTTCGACCGTGTCCCTCGGGGTGTCCTTTGTGGGATGCTACGGGATTAGGGGGTCCAGGGCCCTTTGCTCAGGGCTGTCCGGTCCCTGTATGACCGGAGCAGGAGCTGTGTTTACTGCAGTAAGTCAGACCTGTTCCCAGTGCATGTTGGACTAAATCAGGGCTGCGCTTTGTCACCAGTTCTATTCATAGTTTTTATGGACAGAATTTCTAGGCGCAGTCAGGGGTCAGAAGGTGTTCGGCTTGGGAACCACAGGATCTCAATTAGGCCTATACACCATGTAATAGTATGTTTAGGCTTATACACCATGTAATAGTGTGTTTGGGCTTATACACCATGTAATAGTATGTTTAGGCTTATACACCATGTAATAGTGTGTTTGGGCTTATACACCATGTAATAGTATGTTTAGGCTTATACACCGTGTAATAGTGTGTTTAGGCTTATACACCATGTAATAGTGTGTTTAGGCTTATACACCATGTAATAGTATGTTTAGGCTTATACACCATGTAATAGTGTGTTTAGGCTTATACACCATGTAATAGTGTGTTTAGGCTTATACACCATGTAATAGTATGTTTAGGCTTATACACCGTGTAATAGTATGTTTAGGCTTATACACCATGTAATAGTATGTTTAGGCTTATACACCGTGTAATAGTGTGTTTAGGCTTATACACCGTGTAATAGTGTGTTTAGGCTTATACACCGTGTAATAGTATGTTTAGGCTTATACACCAAGTAATAGTATGTTTAGGCTTATACACCAAGTAATAGTATGTTGAGGCTTTTACACCATGTAATAGTATGTTTAGGCTTATACACCATGTAATAGTGTGTTTGGGCCTATACACCATGTAATAGTGTGTTTGGGCCTATACACCATGTAATAGTGTGTTTGGGCTTATACACCATGTAATAGTATGTTTAGGCTTATACACCAAGTAATAGTATGTTGAGGCTTTTACACCGTGTAATAGTGTGTTTGGGCTTATACACGTGTAATAGTATGTTTAGACTTATACACCATGTAATAGTGTGTTTAGGCTTATACACCATGTAATAGTGTGTTTAGGCTTATACATCATGTAATAGTATGTTTAGCCTAAACACACTATTACATGATGTATAAGCCTAAACACCCTATTACAGTAATAGTGTGTTTATGAGGCATATTGACTCTTTAAAGAGAGAGCGCTACATAAAGAGATGAACGTGTAATTCTTTACTTTATTTAAAAAGAACTCAGACATTCATATTCACACAAAACTTAACTAATTATTATTTCACTGATATTGATTTATTCTAAACAGACTAAACGGCTGTGGTTTTCTGACCAATGAGAAAAGAGCTTTTATTATTAACTTAATTTATTCACAAATAGAGAAGCATCTGTTTCTACCACGTGTTTAGCATGAAATGTAATTTAATTTAATGATCCCCAAGAGAGAAATCAGAGAGAGAATAAAGACGATGGATGCAGAAGAAAAAGGAAAGAGAAAGAGAGAGACATGATGGAGAAGAGGAAAGAGGAGGAGAGAGAGGGGAGAAAGAGAAGAACATGGCAGAGAGAGGGAAGGAGAGAGAGAGGGAGAGAGATGAAAGAGGGAGAGAGAGAGAGGGAGAGAGAGAAGTAAGAATAAAAACATGATTTTTTATCATTTAATAAACGAGAACGTGACTGTGCTTTCGTCTCTGTGAATGAGACAAAGACACATCTGTCACTGTATTGATGAGGGGGCGGGGCCATGGGGTGGGGGAGGGGGAGGGGTCACGTTCGTGATTCACTTTCTTTGTCACGAGAACCAGAGAAAATACGAAGCTTGTTCTTATCAGGACTTAGTTTGAACCAGCGGTAAATATTTATCACAGTTTTACTTCTGTTCAGTCGCAGTTTGTGAAGACAATTGTGATAAATGAGATTTTAAAATGACAGGAAGTGGAGCTGAATCCCTCTGTGATGTCATCAGTGTGCGACACAGAGACAGTTTAAACCATGGTTGGACTAAATAAAGGTGTTTTATGGTCTTATTGTGTCAGATCAGAACTGTTGTGTCATTTATGTGGAGTTTGGCTCTTGTTTACAGTCTGGTTGCTATGGTAACAGCTGTGATATCACCTCTGTGTCATATCTGTGCTCACGTCCAACCAGGAAGTACAATTATAACTTTACACAAATTAAACCGTGACAAACGGGCAAAATGTTCAGTCAAATCTGAGGACCAGGACTGTCAAACGGGCGTGTCCACGTGCCCCCACACCTGTACCTGTCCTCTGTAGTGCGCCTGGGACATACCTGTCCTCTGTAGAGCTTGTGCGTGGAACGTACCTGTCCTCTGTAGAGCTTGTGCGTGGAACGTACCTGTCCTCTGTAGAGCTCGTGCGTGGGACGTACCTGTCCTCTGTAGAGCTTGTGCGTGGAACGTACCTGTCCTCTGTAGAGCTCGTGCGTGGGACGTACCTGTCCTCTGTAGAGCTTGTGCGTGGGACATACCTGTCCTCTGTAGAGCTTGTGCGTGGAACGTACCTGTCCTCTGTAGAGCTCGTGCGTGGGACGTACCTGTCCTCTGTAGAGCTTGTGCGTGGGACGTACCTGTCCTCTGTAGAGCTTGTGCGTGGGACGTACCTGTCCTCTGTAGAGCTTGTGTGTGGGACGTACCTGTCCTCTGTAGTGTGCGTGTGTGGGACGTACCTGTCCTCCGTAGTGTGCATGCGTGGGACGTACCTATCTTCTGTAGTGTACGTGCGTGGGACGTACCTGTCCTCTGTAGTGTGCGTGCGTGGGACGTACCTGTCCTCTGTAGTGTGCGTGCGTGGGACGTACCTGTCCTCTGTAGAGCTTGTGCGTGGGACATACCTGTCCTCTGTAGAGCTTGTGCGTGGAACGTACCTGTCCTCTGTAGAGCTCGTGCGTGGGACGTACCTGTCCTCTGTAGAGCTCGTGCGTGGGACGTACCTGTCCTCTGTAGAGCTCGTGCGTGGGACGTACCTGTCCTCTGTAGAGCTTGTGTGTGGGACGTACCTGTCCTCTGTAGTGTGCGTGTGTGGGACGTACCTGTCCTCCGTAGTGTGCATGCGTGGGACGTACCTATCTTCTGTAGTGTGCGTGCGTGGGACGTACCTGTCCTCTGTAGAGCTCGTGCGCGGGACGTACCTGTCCTCTGTAGAGCTTGTGCGTGGGACATACCTGTCCTCTGTAGAGGTCGTGCAGCGCGTGCTCGAGCCACTGCTCCGTGTCCAGTCGGCGCTGGAGCTCGCGCCGGTCGTACTTGACGGTCACGCGCGCCAGACGCCGCTGCGCGGTCTGGGCCGGGCTGGACGGGCGCGCGCACAGCCGTCCCACGCGCCTGTCCACGCGCTGAGCCGCCATCCACGCACCAGCACCCCGGTGCTACCACAGAGAGCTCCAAATGTGTCCAGAAATGTGTCCAAATGTGCCTTAATATGCCCAAAAATGTGTCCAAAATTGTGTCCAAAAATTTGTCCAATGAGCACAAATGTGTCCAGATGTGTCTTAATATGCCCAAAAATGTGCTCAAATGTGTCTAAATATGCCCAAAATTTTTTTCAAAAATGTGTCCAATAACGTGTCCAAAAATGTGTCCAGTGTGCACAAATGTGCCTTAATATGTCAAAATGTGCCAAAATATGTCCAAAAATGTGTTAAAAAATATGTTCAAAAATGTGTCCAATGAGCACAAATGTGTCCAAATGTGTCTTAATATGCCCAAAAATGTGCTCAAATGTGTCTAAACATGCCCAAAAATGTGCCCAAAAATGTGTCCAATGTGCACAAATGTGCCTAAATATGTCCAAAAATGTGCCTTATAATGTCCAAAAATGTATCCAGGGTGCACAAATGTGTCCAAATGAGCCCAAATGTGCACAAATGTGCCTTAATATGTCCAAAAATGTGACCAAATGTGTCCAATGTGTCCAATTTTTTTTTTTTATTTGCCAATTCAGTGCAAATAGTCAAATGTTTCAGTCTAAAACACCAAAGGTCCAGGAGGTCCAAACAAGCGCGTAAACTCCAATTCAGTCCAAAGAAAACTATGTTTTACACCAAAAAAAAACTTTAGAGATGAAATAGAAACAGACGCGGTCCAAATGTCTGAGAGAAAAGGTGTGATCAATGAGAAGACGCATCATCTAAAGTCCAACTCAAAATGATCAAAGACAATCCAGTCCCCGTCCGGCGGTGTCCAGCAGCGCGTGGGACTGACCCGAGCATCAGGGCGGGGCCCACGCGCCGCTCCGGTGCCTTCACGGCCCGTGGGGCAGACGCGCCGCTCGTCGTAGGTAACTTCTCACCCGATGCAGATTTCTCAGCCAATTAGAAGGCGAGCAGCTTCTGGGTGGGCGCTGACCTAAAATATGGTCTACTCCCATTGGCTGCCCAGATCACGTGTGAGGTAATTTATCGTCTCACAGAGAGAAGCTTCAGCTTTGATTGGCCCACGGGGGGATCCCGAGTTCGACTCCCGCTCCCTCCCGGAATTTATGGATTATTTATAGTTTTAATTTCCTTCGTCTCCTAAATACTACAAAAAACTTAGAGTTAGAGGTTTGGTTAGGTTTAGAGGGGGTTAGAGGGTTAGATGGTTAGGTTTTGGGTTAGGGGTTCAGGTTTAGGGGTTCAGGTTTACGGGTTAGAGGTTAGAGGGTTAAGTTTAGAGGTTAGAGGTTAGGGTTAGAGGTCAGGGTTAGGGTTAGAGGGTTAGGTTTAGGGGTTATTTATTTTATGGTCAAACACTCTCTTTGAGCAGACTTTACTAGGTGTGAAGTGGAACAAACTGTAATGCAATTTTTTTTAAAAAGCTTGGAGCATGTCCATTGTCATTCTCTATTCAGTTAATTCACACGTCAGCTCAGGTTCTGTGGCGCTGCAACCTCCTGGAGCGGCGACCTCCTGGAGCCTCCTGGAGCCTCCTGGATCTATTCTGGGTGGGAGGAGACCAGATTTTAGGTCAACTCCCACCCAGAAGCTGCTCGCCTTCTGATTGGTTTAGTGTGAGAAGTGACCTACGAAAAAAATATTGGCGTCCCGGTGCGTTCACGGACCGCCCCAGTCATTTAGACATTTTAAAATCACAATATTAAATTGACAAAGCAGTTTCCTCATGAGACTTTGAACACAACCGATTTGATCGTTTATAATTCAACCCTGAACAATGTTGACTTTCGTTGTCTCAATCTTTATCTTCTTTCAAATATTTGATGACATGTGCTCATGTGCGTGGACTGTTGCCATAACAATGAACAATTGAAAACAAACAGCAGTAGAAGCATCTAGTGTGTCTTTTTAATGATGAAAAGTTGCATAAAAATGAAGTTTTAAACATGAATATTTGGAAATATTTGTCCAGTGATATTAAAGCTGTTCATTTTAAACTCTAGTCTTTAGACTTCGCAGGTTTGAACATTTTTATGTTTTTGTCCCGTTTATTTGTTTGACATTGTTTAAACTACAGTAACAGTTTAAACCTTCCAAGTTTATGTAAAAATGCTTTGTGTTGTAATCATTTATCTAAAACGCAAACAAGATGTTGGTGTATTTGTTTTCCAGTTCTATCAAACCTTTTTTAAACGTTAAATGTAATTTAGGGAGTGTAGTACTTAAAAAGGCATTTTTATCAATGAAACTGCCGTAAAAAGACATTTTTATCAATGAAAGTGCCGTAAAAAGACTTTTCACAGATGAAACTGTTGATACTTTAAATTTGTCATTGCCTCGGTCATGCTGCATGAGTCAGGATGGCCGAGCGGTCTAAGGCGCTGCGTTCAGGTCGCAGTCTCCTCTGGAGGCGTGGGTTCGAATCCCACTTCTGACATTAATACGTTTTCTCTTTTCATGGCAGTTTGATTGACAAGTGTTTTTTTAACATAAATAAATATAATACACACATGTTTAGCCGCTAAAGCTCCATGATCTTTACGCATAGATCCGGGACTTCCCCCATATCGGCCATTTTGAAAGGGGCACGCGACATATCTAAACCATGACGACTGCGTGCTTTTCTGCAGCACAATGAGCTACGAATACTTTGATTCTTTAGACGATAACGACAAACTAAGGTACACGACAAAGCTATTATTCTTTGGTCTGTGAACAGAGCAATGTTTTAACAGAACGCAGGTTTTTGGCCTCATATATCCTGGATACCGTGTGTGGTAGTGATGTTGTGACCCTTTCAAAATGGCGGACTCGGGTTGCTACTGCACAAGTTCCCGGGAACTTGACTTTATTCTTTAGAATTTATTCTTTAGACTTTATTCTTAAGACTTTATTCTTTAGACTTGATTCTTTAGACTTTATTCTTCAGTCTTTATTCTTCACCGAGTCCCGTTTCTCTCCCAATCTTGGAACAAAACTGCCTCCACCAGGTTTTCTTGGCCGTTTCTCGCACAACAGCACAAGCTCTCTTGTGGTCAACGAGGGCTTCCACAGTGTGATGAAGCCTGAGCCTTTCCCAACAGCTTCACCAGACGCTTCATTCTACCGCGGCACCCGCTTTGAACACTCTTTGGAATCACACTAGCTCGCGATCACTACCAAAAGAAAGAGAACTAAGAACCTCCCAACTACAAACACCAGCCCCTGGCAAAGTAACACATTTTTAAGCCAAAAACAGAACTAATTGAAAAGTACATTTTTTTGTAAATTTCTTTAAAAATACATTTTGATATGCAAATTAGCTATACACAAATCGAATATGCTCAAAACACACCCAAATTTAATAAAGGAATATCTTATCTTATTAAATAGGCCTACTTTTTCCTTTACTCCTACCACAATACAACTTTACACAATGAAAGTATACATGAAGAGTAAAACATTTTGTATTATAAGTTTCTTTTGAAATTAATTTGAATATGTCCTAATTTGCATAGGCAGAAACACTATGCATACTATGACAAATACATTGGCCCAATCTTCATCCAATCATCCTACTGCCAATGGGTGATGGTAATGCTGCTTTTGGACTGGCCTCTAACCTGAAAACTGCCTGGCTTGGTAGCACCTGCCAGGAGTATAATCCTGTATAATCAGAACCCTCCTCTGCACAACATTGCTAATGGTATGACAGCCCAGCAGGGTGTCAATGTTGAAAAATCAAAGGGAATTGGGTGCAAGATTTTGCAGTCTATGGTAGGAAAACCAATGGAGGAATTAACCTTCAGGAAAGCTGACCAAGCTGTGACACTTGCATCTAGATCAACTGTCAAGATCAAAGGAGAGACAGTGGTAGTGGATCCACAGCTGTTATTCCAGCGACTTGTTGCAGTGAGAGACCGTTGTGAAGATTTGCCATCACTTTTCAAGTATGAACTCTGCAGTCACCTGCCTGCTTTTTTTTGAGTCATCCTACCTCCCCCTACAGGCAAACAAGGCAATTCTTGCTGATGTCCTCTGGAAATCCATTGAGCAGCAGCAAAGACAACCCAGCTGTGGTGTTCAGCATGTCCTTGATGGGGGAGCATTGCTACATCGTCTACCATGGCCACAAGGGTCCACTTATGACAGTGTGTGTGAAATGTACGCGTTATCATCATCATCCTCCTCCTCCTCCTCCTCCTCCTCCTCCTCCTCCTCCTCCTCCTCCTCCTCCTTCTTCTTCTTCTTCTTCTTCTTCTTCTTCTTCTTCTTCTTCTTCTTCTTCTTCTTCTTCTTCTTCTTCTTCTTCTTCTTCTTCTTCTTCTTCTTCTTCTTCTTCTTCTTCTTCTTCTTCTTCTT
The DNA here is from genome assembly GCF_026437365.1 of Eucyclogobius newberryi. Classification (NCBI taxonomy): domain Eukaryota; kingdom Metazoa; phylum Chordata; class Actinopteri; order Gobiiformes; family Gobiidae; genus Eucyclogobius; species Eucyclogobius newberryi. The sequence continues at coordinate 19,567,822 of NW_027315724.1, forward strand.
CTTCTTCTTCTTCTTCTTCTTCTTCTTCTTCTTCTTCTTCTTCTTCTTCTTCTTCTTCTTCTTCTTCTTCTTCTTCTTCTTCTTCTTCTTCTTCTTCTTCTTCTTCTTCTTCTTCTTCTTCTTTGACCTCATCACTGGCCTCGTGACCTCATCACTGGCCTCATGACCTCATCACTGACCTCATCACTGGCCTCGTGACCTCATCACTGACCTTATCAACGTGCTGTCTCTAGCTCTGCCTCTCGTCAAAGAAGCCTCCCAACAATCCCACGTCTTCTTCTTCTTGTGTCATGGCGGCCGGTATCCAAGGGTTACGTCCCCTCCAGAATTCAGATCTTTCACTCTGTTTAAAATCCATGTGACGCGTGAGACAATACTTTTCAAAGAGAATATAATATTTAACATTTTCCCAGTTTTTCTCTAATTTGGCCATTTTCGTGACAATTGTGACGTCACTTCCTGGTTTGACATGAGCAGTAACTATGACACAGGCAGAAGACATTCCACAACCGTTTCCTAGCAACCAGATTGAAACAAGGTCCATTTAAATCATAAAATATTCATGATTTGACAAATAATTACACATGTCATGAAAAGGTGTTTCAAAGTTTCTCTGCATTTTGGGTGGAATGGCGCTTATTGATGACATCACAGATTCCTCTCATTTTCAACTTTGATTTGTCACGATTTCTTAACAAACTACAATGTGTGATGTAAAACTGATCGTTCTTAAGCACAGGGACAAACGTCACGTCGCTGTGCGTTACCGGGCATCGCCGTGCGCATTAATATAATATTAATAGCCTATTTGGCTAAATCAGAGAAATATTATATAATCATTTGTATTAGTTTATTTGGTTAAAATGTGTTTAAAAAAGACTTAACAAATGACACAAAGACAAACAAACTTTACATTTCAATGATCTGCTCATAACTAATTAAATAAAAATATCTGAAGTATTAACTGCTTTATATGTTGAGAGTTATGCATCGTTACAAGTAGAAAAGTATTTTATTGATCTTGAATTAAAATATTTACACATTTGAAATCAAACTTCTGTCGAGTCGAGTTGAAACTGAAGTTTTATTGACATGAAACACGTGTTTGTCACTGTCAAAGCAAAGACGTGAAAAAGACTAAAAACATTCACTAAAGAACCAAAAGAACCAGAAGAACCAGAAGGACCAGCAATAAAAAGGTTCTCAGTGCTCCAAACGGCCCAGGAACCTGCGGAACAAACGGAACCGATTAATAGACTTTTAAAAAAATTATGTCAGTGACTGGGCGCCTAAACCGGCTCTAAACCGGCTCTAAAATGGCTCTAAACCGGGTCTAAACGGGGTCTAAACCGGGTCTAAACCGGGTCTAAACGGGGTCTAAACCGGGTCTAAACCGGGTCTAAATGGGCCTGAGCACTGACCTGAGGTTGAGGATCTTGAGCTGGTCGTCCAGCTCCATTCGCACAATTCCGTCGTCTCCGTCAATGCTCAGAAGAATCCCTGTGGCCTCTCGATCCTCGCCCAGAATGACCTTCACCTGCACCAGAGAGAACAAGAGTCTGTCCACCAGGGTCTGTCCCACCAGGGTCTGTCCCACCAGGGTCTGTCCCACCAGGGTCTGTCCCACCAGGGTCTGTCCCACCAGGGTCTGTCCCACCAGAGTGTACCGGGGTCTGAACCTTGTACCTTGTTGTTCTTTGTGGGAGTGACCGGCTCGAGGTGGTCACTGCTGACGCTCACAACCTTCTCAGACTCCTGCATGAACACGGAGCACATCCCGCCCTGAACACAGAGGGACACAGGAGGTCACAGAGAGCAACAGAAGGTCACAGAGAGCAACAGAAGGTCACAGAGGGTCACAGAGAGCAACACAAGGTCACAGGGAGCAACAGACGGTCACAGAGGGTCGCAGAAGAAGAAAGTGTGGTTACCGTGACGCTGCGTATGACCCCGGTCTGGCCCATCAGGTCCATAAACGAGTCCTTGACCCGGACCAGGATGTCTGTGGTGACCCAGTCTCCTCCGCCCTGCTCGATGTTGGAGCCGGGAGTGTGAGGGTTGTATCCTCCAGGAGAGGGCGCTCCAGGCGTCATGGGACTGTAACCCACAGGACTGGGACTGGGACTGGCCTGAGGAGAGTCACATACGCCTCAGAATGTGTCAGATGCCCTCCCCCACCGGGACAGTCATGGGGGTCACACCTGGGCCGTCAGGGGGGTCTCACCTGGGCCGTCAGGGGGGGTCTCACCTGGGCCGTCGGGGGGGTCTCACCTGGTAGGTCAGGGGGGGTCTCACCTGGTAGGTCAGGGGGGGTCTCACCTGGTAGGTCAGGGGGGTCTCACCTGGACCGTCATGGGGGTCTCACCTGGACCGTCATGGGGGTCTCACCTGGTAGGCCATGGGGGACGGCGTGGGGTGGTATGACGCTGGGGAGTGAGTGTTCTGATATCCGACAGGAGACGGCGCCACCTGGTGGTAGCTCTGTGGACTGGGGCTGGGCTGGTACGAGCCCTGAGGCGACGGAGCGGCGTACGGAGAATACTGCTCTGTGTTGTACCTGAAACATCCACAAGGTCATTAGAGCAGCGTCACCCATTCACAGGAGACTACGGTGCCCCCCACAGTCTAAACTCACTCCAAACTCACCCCCCACAGTCTAAACTCACCCCCACACAGTCTAAACTCACTCTAAACTCACCCCTCAGTCTAAACTCACCCCTCACAGTCTAAACTCACACCTCACAGTCTAAACTCACTCTAAACTCACCCCACACAGTCTAAACTCACCCCCACACAGTCTAAATTCACCCCCACACAGTCTAAACTCAGCCCCACACAGTCTAAACTCAGCCCCACACAGTCTAAACTCAGCCCCACACAGTCTAAACTCCCCCCCTCCTCAGGTTGTGTAGTGAAACTGAACGTGGCTCACATGGCGGGCGTTCCCGGGGTCTGGGGGTTGTACTGAGGGTTGACCTGAGGTGAAGGGGCTTCTGGGTAACCGGGCGTCTGTGGGTTTGGGGTAGAGCCATATCCCTGAGGAGACGGAGACGGCTCATCCTCGTAACCAAAGTCGTATTCTTCATCGGTCCTGCGGCGGGAAAGCAAAGTGTTCAATTACAAAACAAATTTAAAAATGTGACGCATTAAGACAGGGATGAACCAGTTATTGTGTAGTACCGGCTCTGACCTGCAGGGAGCGTGTTATTGTGTAGTACCGGCTCTGACCTGCAGGGAGCGTGTTATTGTGTAGTACCGGCTCTGACCTGCAGGGAGCGTGTTATTGTGTAGTACCGGCTCTTACCTGGAGGGAGCGTGTTATTGTGTAGTACCGGCTCTGACCTGGAGGGAGCGTGTTATTGTGTAGTACCGGCTCTGACCTGGAGGGAGCGTGTTATTGTGTAGTACCGGCTCTGACCTGGAGGGAGCGTGTTATTGTGTAGTACCGGCTCTGACCTGGAGGGAGCGTGTTATTGTGTAGTACCGGCTCTGACCTGCAGGGAGCGTGTTATTGTGTAGTACCGGCTCTTACCTGGAGGGAGCGTGTTATTGTGTAGTACCGGCTCTGACCTGGAGGGAGCGTGTTATTGTGTAGTACCGGCTCTGACCTGGAGGGAGCGTGTTATTGTGTAATACCGGCTCTGACCTGGAGGGAGCGTGTTATTGTGTAGTACCGGCTCTGACCTGGAGGGAGCGTGTTATTGTGTAGTACCGGCTCTGACCTGGAGGGAGCGTGTTGTGTAGTACCGGCTCTTACCTGGAGGGAGCGTGTTGTGTAGTACCGGCTCTTACCTGGAGGGAGCGTGTTATTGTGTAGTACCGGCTCTGACCTGCAGGGAGCGTGTTATTGTGTAGTACCGGCTCTTACCTGGAGGGAGCGTGTTATTGTGTAGTACCGGCTCTGACCTGCAGGGAGCGTGTTATTGTGTAGTACCGGCTCTGACCTGCAGGGAGCGTGTTATTGTGTAGTACCGGCTCTGACCTGCAGGGAGCGTGTTATTGTGTAGTACCGGCTCTGACCTGGAGGGAGCGTGTTATTGTGTAGTACCGGCTCTGTCCTGCAGGGGGCGTGTTAATGTGTAGTACTGGCTCTGACCTGGAGGGAGCGTGTTATTGTGTAGTACCGGCTCTGTCCTGCAGGGGGCGTGTTAATGTGTAGTACTGGCTCTGACCTGGAGGGGGTGTTGGGGTTGTTGGGGTCCCAGGCCCCGCTCTGACCCGGCGTCCTGCTCCCATCATGCAGCGGGGTCTGTGAGCCGTAGTGAGGCGTGCGACTTCCTGTGAAACACACACACGTTTACGTCACATTCTCGGCGTCAGAACGGGAGCGACAGAAGAGCTTCGTCCTGACCGTCGTGCAGCGGCGTCTGCGAGCCGTACATGGGCGTTCTGGAGCCGGTGCCGTACATGGGCGTCTGTGAGCCGTACATGGGCGTGCGGCTGTGCGCCGACGTCATGCCGCCCTGCCGCTTCGCCCCCCTGTGGACAAACGGCAGAACACAGGTTGAACACCACAGCGCAGAGGAAGCGTCTGAAGAGGGTGACGTGGGCGTACATGGTGGTGAGGCGCTGTCGGTCCACAGAGATGGTCTGACACGTCGAGTGCAGCTCCACGCGCGCCGTCGACTCGGTGGCATCTTTCACCACCCCGATGTACCCTGGGAAATGGAGGCAAAAACAAGTAAAAACCCAGCTGTACCCTGGGAAATGTAGGCAAAAACATGATGTACCCTTGGAAATGTGGGCAAAACCAAGTAAAAACCCAGCTGTACTCTGGGAAATGTACGCAAAAACAAGTAAAAACCCCAATATACCCAGGGAAATGTAGGCAAAATATGATGTATATATGTAGGCAAAAAAAGTAAAAACCCTGATGTACCCTGGGAAATGTAGGCAAAACTAGTAAAAACCCCAATGTGCCTTGAGAAATGTAGGCAAAAACAAGTAAAAACCCTAATGTACCCTGGGAAATGTAGGCGAAACAAGTAAAAACCCAGATGTACCCTGGGAAATGTAGGAAAAAACACGATGTACCCTGGAAATGTAGATTAAAAACAAGTCAAAACCCTGATGTACCCTGGGAAATGTAGGCAAAAGCAGAGTGTGAACAGTGGCAGAATCCTGAGTCTCACCTTTGTACGGCCCTTGCGAAATGCGCACAGTTTGACCGATCAGCTCGTTGTCTCTGCGCCCTCGACCTCGTCCCATTCCTCCTCCACCACCACCACCACCTCCTCCTCCTCCGCCTCCTCTCTGCTGCGCTCCTGCCACACAACACATAAAAACACTTTAAACATCACATATAACACTTTAAACATCACAAAACACATCACAAAACAGAGCTTTAACCTTCTTACATTCCTATTGGTGAATCATATATGTGCCCAAAGTGTTTTTTTGATTGATTTCAGCCCATCCTCCAGGAAACACCTGTACCTGTAACACGCCCCAGTACAAACCTCCTCCTCCCCCGTGGTGCATGGGGCTGTATACTGTACTTATATAGCAGTAGCAGTAGCAGTAGCAGTACAAACCTCCTCCTCCCCCGTGGTGCATGGGGCTGCTGATCCGTGGACTCATTGGGGCGAACCCTCCCACAGTGAAGTTGGTCACGTCTCGCGGCTGGAGCAGAAACGACACATTTAAATCATTTTTCTGGTCATAATCCGGCACGTTTAAAAGCCCGTTTCCCGACTCTGACCTTGGAGCCACCGGCGAGGACCAAGTGCCGCGTTTTACACACAAACATCCCTCCGTTTTCCACCAGTTTCTTACAGTGAAGGAAGGCGAAGCCCCGAAACAGGTGTCGGATCTCGCCCTCTCGACCCTGAAACAGAAGAGTTCACGTTCGAATCTGCAGCGCTGAAACTCTCAGAAATACTGACAAACTGCAGAGGGAAAGAGAGCTGGGCTATCTCCACCCGTGCGGGGATAACCAACTCCACCCGTGCGGGGCAGGGCTAACTCCACCCGTGCGGGGCAGGGCTAACTCCACCCGTGCGGGGATAACCAACTCCACCCGTGCGGGGCAGGGCTAACTCCACCCGTGCGGGGCAGGGCTAACTCCACCCGTGCGGGGCAGGGCTAACTCCACCCGTGCGGGGCAGGGATAACTCCACCCCCCGGGCTGGGATAACTCCACCCCCCGGGCTGGGATAACTCCACCCCCCGGGCTGGGATAACTCCACCCCCGGGCTGGGCTAAGCCTCTTAGCCTCTTACTGAGTGCGGCCCGTCGATGACTTTGACGATGTCTTTCACGTGGATGTTGTTCTGCTCAGAGTCCAGAGCCACGGCGAAGCGGTTGTCCTTCCTCCGGTTCACAGCCTGGTGGCGCACTGTCATGACTTTACCGTGCATGTTCAACACCTGCACAAAAAAGGTCCACCGAGGAAGGACAAAGTCATACAAAACGTCGCAACATATAACACACTACACTCTGCCACGGCTACAGATCACAAAACGTCACAGTCCAGAGTTTGTAAAAGACACGTTTACACATCCGGATTTTGGAACTTAGATCTTTGAGACAAACAAAGTCACCTGGAATGTCTCCCTTTCGAGTCGCACGATGACTCCGACCGTCTGAGGATCCAACTGCACCAGCTCACCCCATTCGTGCTGTCCACCTGCGTCCACACCCGAGGCCGTCTCCGAGCAGAGCTGCAGGTCCCGAGGCAGGACCTTCAACTGCAGAGACGGAGAGAAAGTCTCGCTTTAGACCCCGCTTTAGACCCCGCTTTAGACCCCGCTTTAGACCCCGCTTTAGACCCCGCTTTAGACCCCGCTTTAGACCCCGCTTGTGCCCCGTCCTAGTACCTCGTGCATGGTCAGGTCGGAGAACAGGATCACAAAGTTCTCCTCGACCCTGACAATGAGTCCGGTGTCGCCTTCGTATCGTCCGGCGATCACCTTCACGTGGTCGCCCATCCGGAAATACTTCTTCAGCTCGTGAGCCGGGAACTCCAGAGGATCCTGAGAGAAAACCATGACGACGGGGAAAGGGTCAGAAATATTTAAACGTCCTGAAGCGTCTCTAGACTTTCAGCTTCAAAAGGAGGATCTGAGGTAAAACACTATACACCAAATAAAGGTGTAACTATGTGTTGTTTTTTTGACATTTTGATTTAAATAATGCCACGTTTCTTTGTTATAAAACACTACACTTTTTTACTTAGTTTGGTGTATGTGTACCTGTTGTACCTATAAATTACAGTTTTACTCAAATCGAGCAGGTATTTGTTGGGAAAACGGTGAAAAATCTGAAAAATAAATGACAGGAAGTGACATCACACCAGGGACATTCCAATCAAAGTTTATGAAGAATTTACACAAAAGAAACACATTTTTTGACTCTAAACATTAATTCAATGAAACAAAGTCGCTCTCGTATATTTCCATTTGTCAAATAAAAATATATTACAAAAGATGAGGAGTTTTCCTAGTGCGATGTCATCAATCACAAACAGGAAGTGAAATTATAAATCAAAAAAAAAAAAGAAAAAAAAAAAGTCCTATTCTGAGATAAAAAAAGATTTGAGCAAAATTCAAAATCTATTCATCTAAACTGTCTTTTGGTTCGGAGAGGAGTCCGACCTGTAGGGGGCGCTTTGACGTGTATTCAAAGCTTTCCTGACCCTACAGTGTGGTAAATACCAGCTTGCTCCGTGACAGCTGTACCGTATTTTGCGGAGTATAAGTCGCACCAGCCAAAAAAATGCATAATGGAGAAGAAAAAACATATATAAGTCGCACTGGAGTATAAGTATATAAGTATAAATGTAAGTATATAAGTCACACCCTGGCCAAAACTATGAAAAAAGGTGCTGCTTATAGTCCAGAAAATACGGTAAACTGTTTCAGCGCGTCACCTTCAGGTCCTCGTGTTTGGGCATGATGGTGATCTTGTTGCCGTCGACGCTGAGGATTTTCCCCTGGAGGTTGATGAGCTCGCCCTCGCACACCTCCACGTTGTCCCCGGCCTGAAGGTTGTGCTCTCGCTCTTTACCTGGAACAAGACACAAGACAGTAAAGACCTCTCCCCAGAGTAGCCCCACACAGTTACAGGTCAGGTCTGTGGAGACACTAGCCTCTTTACACATGTTTTCATGTTTTTTTAGTGTAGAAAAAAAAAAACATGTAGTGAAATAATTTTACGACTAAGCTCGACCTGGACGACGCAGACACATTCAGGGCTCTGTAGGTAAACTTAAAGCGGTAAACTTTTTCTTATATCTTGCCAACTCACTGATCGTTTTTTCAAAGCGCCGTGAGGAATAATTTTGTATCACTGGAACTCGCTAGAAATATTTTAAAGCCAAAAATGTTGCGAAAACCGTTGAGAAATGAAACTTAACACAAACGGAGAACGTCTCATTGACTGTTGAAGCCCGACGCCTGAAGGTCACTATGGATCACTGCAGGTCACTACGGGTCACTGGCAGAATAAAAAAATGGCGACAACAATATGTGTGTTCAGTGCGATTCAGTGTGTCGGTCAAAGCAAGGAAACAAGAGTGAGAATTAAGAATAAGTTGATGGTTTTACGACAGACTGATACGTGGCGTGATGTTCTCATGGACTTGGAGGTGAAAAAGATGATATTGATCACTATTCTGTGACGCTGAGTGTCAACCGAGCCTCCGAACATTCAAACGAAGTGGAGTTAATTATCATTAAATGGGTGAATTTGTTATACAAATTTTGAATTTTTTATGCCTTCAAAGTAAAAAAAAAAAAAAAAAGAATTTACCTACCGACCCACTTGAAAAATGTTGGGTCGGGTTACAGCAAACATGCAATTCATTTGGGGCAGCCTGACTCCAAGTTATAGAGTCATCGTGAGCTTCACCATGACAGTAAAGCTCGAGCTGTGAAATGTCGTGAAAAGCACTTACAAACTGATTGCAGTGAATAATTATAAGGCTCAGAGCACGTTAGGAAAAAATGTGGTGTTTATGTTGAGTTTAAAATTATCTAGATCCGTTTTCCCCCATTTAAAGACGGTAAAAAGGTGCTTTTCTCACCGGACTCCGTGACCACCTCCAGGTCGATGCCTTCAGGCTGATCCTCGAACTTCTCCAGCTCCGAGAGAGTGGGCTTCACGCCGTCTGTGATCTGACAAATACTATGCATCATTTATACAGTTATCAGCCTTTAAACGTGCTCGTGAGGACCTTCATTCCCTCTCTGCCGTTTGTCCCAGGACAAACTGAACTTTGACTGCCTCTATAGGCCGGAGAAGGAATCACGTACAGTTTAAAAGACACACTCACCCTTTGCCGCTTTAGTCCCCGCTTTATTCCCCGCTTTAGTCCATCTTTAGCCCCTGCTTTAGTCCCCACTTTTGTCCCCCGCTTTTGTTCCCGCTTTTGTCCCCGCTTTTGTTCCCGCTTTTGTCCCCGCTTTTGTCCCCGCTTTAGGTTTTTAAGACTTTGTCTCCCTCTACTGGCCGCAGAGGGAGTCACGCACAGTTTAAAAGACACACTCACCACGGCGGACATGGCGAAGCTCTTGAACAGGAACCCTTTGCGGCTGTAGCGATTTCCCTCGAAGATCATGAAGTCTCCATCGTGGCTGACGTCGCCGCTCAGAGACCTGTCAATCAAAACAGTTCCAACGTCATAAACCTTCAAAAAGATTCATTCGAGTCATCTGAGGATCAGTCTGAACTTCAGATTTCAGCCTCCGATGTTAAAGTTTCTGGATGAGCAGCGCCTTTAGTTCGGGCAAAAAAAAAGACTCTTTATTTATTCACACTTTATAATTAAATATAATGATTGTCAGAGTTAGTTTTGTGTGTATGTTTTTGAATCGGAACCGTTCTGTACCTGATCTTTTCTGCGTCGAAAAGCCTCTGAGTTGGTCTTTTAAACTTCTTCCTTTTGGCGAACCAGTCTTTCTACAAAATAAAACAAAGACATGATCATGACAGTGAAAGTTAAATGGTATAAAACGGTGTAAAAAGTGCGCACCAGGCTCATCTTGGCTTTGATGCGGTCGAGGTCGATGCGAGGGATCATCTTCAGGGAGATGGTGTTCTGACTGGGCTCCACGTAATCCACCTGAAACACACAAAAAACACCTTTAAAAAAGGTGCCATAACATGCTTTTTTCACGTTTCGTAGTCTATCCTAAGTGTATAATTGATAATAATAAGGGTTGTGCAACACCCTTAACATAATAGTTAAGAAATATCACTCAGACCTTGGACCCCCTCACCAACCCGGAAATGCAAACGGCTTGGTTTGATATTCGCCCCCACCCTTGCGAAGAGCGGTCTGGCTCCCCCGCCCAACCCGTGACGTAGTCTCAGAGCGCATGTGTGCCCCGCCCACCCGTGACGTAGTCTCAGAGCGCGATCTCTAATATATATATATATATATATATATATATATATATATATATATATATATATATATATATATATATATATATATATATATATATATATATATATATATATATATATATATATATATATATATATATATATATATATATATATATATATATATATATATATATATATATATATATATATATATATATATATATATATATATATATATATTTTTTTTTTTTTTCATCTATCTATATGTATATATATATATATATATCTCTTATGTCCATGATGCCGCGTGCTTGCCCTTATGACGCGGTCTTGTCCCACCGCCCGTCAGTTTGGAGATTTGCGGAAAGGAGGAGTCTGTAATATACCTAAAAACTGCGGGAATCAATCTAAAAAACACTCTGGGTACATATATGAAGCACAAATAGCAATGTAAGAAGGTTAAAAGCTCTGAAAAGTCGATTTTGCATGTTATGGGACCTTTAACAGAGCTTCAGAATGATGGGGAGCGGCAGGTGAAGGGCCCTTTGACCGATCTGTGAGAGAATCGTCTTTGTTTCAACAAAACACACGGGAGTTAAAGTGAAGGGTTTTTACGGTTTTCTAATTTTTACTTTATTCGGTGTGTTCAAACTTAAAAATACGGTCATAAAATCTGTTGAAAAATGACAGGAAGTGACATCACACTATGCACACTTACGTTTATGCAGAATTGACACAAAGAAACTACTTTTTTGACTCTCTAAACATTAATACAACAAAATAAAGTCGCTCTCACATATCTTCATTTGTTAAAAAAAAAGTATAAAGGTTCATTAGAAGTGAGTAATTTCCTAGTGTAATTTCCTACTGTGATGTCATCAATAAAAAACAGGAAGTGAAATCTAAAAAACCTAAATAAACCTAAAAAATTTGCTATTCTTGTCTCACAGCCTGTAGGCGGCGCTCTTACGCCCTTGTCTCACAGCCTGTAGGGGGCGCTCTCACGCCCTCGTCTCACCTGTGCACCAGCCTGTAGGGGGGTGCTCTCACGCCCTCGTCTCACCTGTGCACCAGCCTGTAGGGGGGTGCTCTCACGCCCTCGTCTCACCTGTGCACCAGCCTGTAGGGGGGTGCTCTCACGCCCTCGTCTCACCTGTGCACCAGCCTGTAGGGGGGTGCTCTCACGCCCTCGTCTCACCTGTGCACCAGCCTGTAGGGGGGTGCTCTCACGCCCTCGTCTCACCTGTGCACCAGCCTGTAGGGGGGTGCTCTCACGCCCTCGTCTCACCTGTGCACCAGCCTGTAGGGGGGTGCTCTCACGCCCTCGTCTCACCTGTGCACCAGCCTGTAGAGGGGTGCTCTCACGCCCTCGTCTCACCTGTGCGATGTCGTCCTTGTACAGGCCTCTCTTCAGCCGGACCCAGGACTTGGTCTTGAGGTTGGTGACCTCCTTGACGACCTTGAGCACGTCCGTCATCTCTTTGATCGGGACCATCTGCTGGTTCCACAGGCCCATGCGCAGGTTCCCGATGCCCTCGATGGCCGACTTGACGTGCGTCTGCTTGTACGACTCCACGTAGATGTAGCCCTTCACGTGGTCCGGGGCGACCACCGACTTGATCTGCAGTGGCTGGAGGAGGAGAACGGGGGGAGAGAGGAGGTTCAGGACGGGCAGTGCGGTCTATAACGTGTGAAACGTCTACAATAAAAGAGAATTTATCCGTCACGCAATGGAGAAATGTCAGCGCGAATGAATAAGTGTCAAAAATATGTCCAAAAAATCATTTTCAATCTAAAGGGCGACGAGAGACAAGAGAGAGTATCTATTTTTCTCCTCGTGTTGATTTACCTCAACTTTATTCTGTCATATTATAAACAAATGATAAAAATGAGCTTATCTTATTTCGTATTTCTAACTTTTTGATGTTCAAACAGAGACAAAACTGGACTAAGACACTCCCTCATATCGAAACTGTATCGATTATTGTGCGACGCAACGATTCTTCGCGATCATCGAGGCGGCGAAACCTTTCATTTTCTGTCTTGGGTTACTGCTACTCAAGTTTGTGAAAGACGATATGAAGTAAAATGTGACAAAAACAGACGGATAAAAACTGTTCTTTACAATTACCATATTTTCCGCACTATAAGGCGCATCAAGATAAACAAAACCACACAAAATTGCTTCGTGGTCAGTAAAGCACAACCAGAATTCATCCATACATAAGACGCACTGGATTATAAGGTGCACTGTCGTTTTTTGAGAACACGTAATGCTTTTAACCTGTTACCACCCACCTGTCCGCCGGCGAACATTTTCTATATCTCAAATATTCTCTTACATCATCACTTTTATTTCCGTGGTCAATACCAGCAAGCCATACATCATTTTAAAGCTTATTTTCTCAACAAAACGAATATGTCATTGATTTACATTGAATAATATGCCCCAAGAAGCAATTGCCAATAGTTTGTGAGAAAGTCTCAACTTTTACAAACGCATGTCCAACCTGTTTGCTGTTTATGACGGACGAAACGGCTTTAATTCTGTACATCCATGTGCTCAGTCTGTCCGTAAGGAACCATTGAAAAACAATATCCACTTGTATTTTTCCTGAAGTTATCCGATTTCAAGATATTGTCAAGTAAACAAACTTTTCTTCGTTTCTCGCCGGACGAGAATGCGCTTGTTCGGCGCATTTCTCCGTCCATAACAAATGACTTGTTTGACCTATAAAATAATGTTGGGTATCCTTCTTTTCTTCAGACTGTTTCCTACAGAATGAGACCATCCACGAATTTTTCTGTCCACGGGTTTGTTTGCTACAGCCTCCGCAAAAAAAAATGCGCCGCTTGCGACGCACATGTATTAGTCTGTTTACATCTAAACAGCGCCGCGTGCGAATGACGTAGCTCAGATTGATTGACAGATTATTCTAGCCAATGAAAATAGCTTTAAAAAGAGAGGCGGGACAATGGGGCTGATTGACACAGAATGTTCTGTATTCCCGTGCGTAAGGCTCAGGGAAGGCTGTAAAGAGCCAGATTTCTCGGCAGGATTTTGCGCATAACGTTTTCTGATTTTATTAGCCTTTTGGACGTGCATATTGTTAGATATATGTATTATTATACCAATACAAAAATAAAATAAAAATAATATATATATATATATATTTTTTAACCTCTATATGGGAAATTCATGGGTAAACTCATATTTACACATTTTCACATATTTTTTTTTTAGCAGTTATAATTGCTATTAGTGGCCTACAAAACATCAAAATGTATGTTTTATGATCATAGAGGTGCTAAAATTGTAATAAAACAGTTTGGCACAGTTGGCACATATTTGGATCACTTGTTCCGAATATACTTTTTGATACAAAAAGGTCAACAGCACCAAAATGCCTGTTCCTAGAGATCTGAAACTGTACACAGTTGTTGTCAACAAGATAAACATCATGTACAGTGAACAGCATATGCACACAATGAAGTATGTCATGCTCAGGACCATTACAAATTAACAATATTCAGGCGAGACTAAAAAAGGATGTTTTGTTTATGTTTGGGCCTCTGTAGTGCAAGTTCTGAAGCCCTGACAGTGTGACATGTGCACATCTGCAGAAACTAGAAGGCCTAAGCTTTCTAATGATGCATCACACTTGCATGTGGAACATAAGATCCTCTTTTAATAAGCAATGCCATTTGGGTATGTCCAACCATTGTGCACAGGGCGAAAATAGGTGGATGGTAACAGGTTAATTGCGCCTTATAGGACGGAAACTACGGTACGCCCATTTTTTAGACTGTATACTGAACAAAACTACTTCAAAAACATCTAAAATGGTCACGATTCTTATTTTTTTTGTTCTTACGTTCACATGGTGACCTGAATTATCACGTTTATGGATTGACCTGATCCCTACAGTGGACGGGACGGACAGTCCGGCTTTACAGAGGCCGACGCGGCGCTCACCGTGTCCGTAAACTGGTACGCGATGAACTTCCTCATGAGCGCGATGGCCGTGGCTCTTTCCTCTCCGATCTGGAATTTAAAAAAAAAAACATGTTTGAATGAAACACAATTACAACGGGGGCAGAACTCGCCGGCGCCGCACCGACCTTGCACTTGACAGTCCACAGGTTCGGGTCCCTGGGGAAAGAAAAAAAACAAACGACAAAACGCGTTAAAAGACGAGACGAGAACAAACGGCAGAGCGGTTACGGACAAAAGCGAGACTGACTTTACGCCGGGGAGAAGCTGTTGCTGCGTGATGTCGTCCGAGAGCTCCTCCGAACCGCCAGAGTAACTGCGGAAAAGGTGAAAAGCGGTGAGAAAACGACGAGAAAGCGGCGTGAAAACGAGCGGGCGACACTCACTGCTCGCCTCCTCCGGACTTGGCGTATTTCTTCATGTAATAATCTCCCAAAGCCTCTTCTTGGGTGTCTCTGCGGGACAAGAGTTCGTCGTTTAGACACGGGACAGAGAAAACGCCGTCAAATGTGCGGAGAACACGGCACCGATCAAGTACTCGAGCGTTCAAACGTGACGTTGGAGCCGATTTAAACACTTTTAACACGGGATTTTACTGCGTTTACTGCCGATTACGACACACGCTTTGCATTTTTGATGATTTTTAGGTTTTACTGGACAAATACTCACGGAAATGTTAGTTTTTACATTTATCTGCACATATTAAACACTTTTTATACTTCTGTGAGGCTCAGATTCAGTTAAAAAGCGATAAATCCCAAACTGTTGCTTATTCTTTTGTCACAGAGACTAAAAACTCAAGAGCAATTCGATCTTAATCACTGCAAATACATTACGGTTATCATGTTATATTTACTTCCAGAGGTTCTGCAAACGCCTGGAGTCCGAGTGGTCGACGTCCAGGGGGTTCTGGTCCATGTTGGACACTGATGAGAGAAAGCACACGTTTAAATCAAACACCAGCGGCGTCACGCGATAATCACCAACGTCCAATAATAATCACCCATCGCGTCTTCTGCTCAGGATCCACCCGACGGGAAAGCGAGTCATGGAAACGTTTAAAAAGAGGGATTTAATACAAATAATAAATGATGGATTCAACAAGAAAAAAAGGCGCTTTGAACCTTTCTCCAAAATGTCCTCCTCGTAGATCTCCTCATCGTCGTACTCATCGTCCACGTCTGAAAACACAAGAAAACAACGTGAAGAAGAAACCATTTATGGATTTAGTGATTTGGGGTAATACTGATGCTTTGGTAAACTTGTTAGCATGTTCTTTATGCTATAGTTATCTGAATAACTGTTAATATGTTACGTTAACATACCAGACACTTACCACAGTTCTGTCTGTGCGTCATGTAGCTTAAGGTGTTAGCGTTAGCATACGTACACCTATTCACCATGTTCTCTAATCTGTTAATATTTTAAACTGCATTTCAAGACTAAATGTGTGTTCTTGGTCTTGGATTTTATCAGATACATTTCCCCCAAAAATGCGACTCCAGTGAGACTTATTTATGTGTTTTTCTTCTCTATTATGCTTTTGGTGCGACTTATACTCCAGAAAATACAGTACACACAGACTCGCTGCTGCTATAATCTAACGGACGAGCGGTTTTCTCTTCCCGTCGCTTCTCATTTGAAGTAAACTGATTTTAAACTGAGGAATTACAAAAACATGAGCGTTTAAAGACTCTACGGCGCTTTAGGCTCGCGATTGTAATTCATGCACGTCACGGAAACATGCAAACGACGTTCTCTTCAGAGTTTTCCTAAATTTTTTGTGCGTTTACGAGCGGCGGTTTGAGTCGAGTTCATTTAGTTGTCAAACGATCAACATAAACAACTGGATGGCAACCGTCTCATAGCGACACGAACGCTCTGAGCCGCGATCTCGTACCGGCCTCGTCCAGGATGAAGCCTCCGTGCCGGGGCTTCTTTCGCGGCCGGTCTTCATCCTCCTCTTCTTCTTCCTCGTCGTACTCGTCCTCATCGTCCAGCAGGTCCTCGCCCTCCTCCTCCGCCACTTTGTCACTGCCGACGGGGCTTGCAGTTTCCTCCTGACGCACACAAACACATACAAACACACACACACACACACAAACACAGTCATGCGTTTGCGTCGTTAAAACAAACATCCAGTCGCGTTTTAAGACCGAGATAAACGACTTAAGCTGAATTATCCGGGACTTGAGCTCGAGTTCTGCAGATTTTCGTGTCAAATCAAACCCCGAATAATGAAACGAAACCTTCAAAAACAATCGATTTCCCTTTTGTAAACCCAATTAAGAGCATTTTGTGTCACTGTTGAAGAGCTGCTGTCGTTGTAAATTACAGCACAGGTTCAGTATCAATATTCGGAGGAGAAACTTTGAGATTCGTTTAATTGTTACTAAAATAAAGCCACGACTGAATTATAATTTGGTACATTGCCTTTGCTGACGCTGTCTAAACGAAACTTTATAAAATCCAACCCTTTACACTTTGTTGACGTTTAATCCAGAAAGTTCCACGTGGGATATTTATTCAAGTTTATATATTTGTCATAAACTGCTCACAGACGTACGAGGACATCTTAAGTCATAAATCCTACTTTAACACAGACGTTTGTGTTGTGGGCCGAGGATGAAACCAGAGACAATCATCCCAATCATACATTATAGTTTATGAAAAGTTAACAAATAAAAGGTAAAACTTGTGACTAATTGATCCGATTGGAAGTGTGTAATGTGTTTCAGGGTCAGCTTTAGTTTTACGGCTTTGGATAGAATGAGAAATAACATTTATTTTATGGAGCATCGGATCCAATGAGGGTTGAACAACAAGAGACAAAAAAAACGCACGATAAGTTTGTTTAATGTACACAAAAGAGCTGCGGAACCCCCCGATATGTGGCGGGATCACATTTATCACACTGCAGAGTCAGAACAGCTTTAAACAAACGCAGACTTAGGAATTTAGCATCTTAAAATCATCATTTTTACAGTTTTTCCCTCTTGGTTTGACGTTTGTTCAACAACAACGGCAGTAAACCTATGTCGCTCCCGAGCTCTAACCACCGGGTTCAGAATGATGAGAATGTGGCCCTGTTGCCATGGCGATTGACACTTAAGAACCAAATATTACGTCTTCTGAATGGGGAAGAAACTCCAAACGAAACGCTGAATAAAACAGGAATCTGAACCGCCACAAACAGGCCCTGAAACGTCATCAGAAGCGACATATTTTCAATTATTAATAAACATCAGACGTAAATGTTGATGATCTTAGGTATTTTAAGATGGTTCACTGCCTTTTTGTCAAACCTCAGAATTGCATATGTGATAAACTATTGTGGGTTCAACATTTCTGTAAGTATTTGTCCAGTAAAAGCTAATGATGTGCCCTTAAACGCAGTAAAATCCACCTTTAAATATGTTTACAGCGGCTCTGACGTCACTCACATGCGCCCGAGGTTAATCCCAGTTTCTCAAATCACATTATGTTCCGCGGGCACTTTTGCCTCATGCATGCGTTTTTAAACTTGTAAAAATAAAAAATAAAAAGCTCTGTATTGAACTCGCGTGATTTCCATTTAGTTTATAATAGACTGGCTCGGGATAAAGGAATGACACGCGTGTTCTGGAGCTCGTCCACGGCCACCCGCGCGTGTTCCGTGCGTCCGTGGCCGCACATCAGCGCCTGTTCCCCGGGTACCTCGTTCTCCTCCGCCTCCTCCGCTTCCCCGTCGCTGCTGCGTTCGCTCTGGGCGTCGGAAAAGTCGCTGTCTTCGCTGTCAGACATTGTTCCCCGCGTCGAGTCTCCTTCCGCTGAAAATCAAACCAGGGACGATTAAAGCGTCAGACCCGCGGCTAATGTTAAGCTAACGCTGCACCATAACAAACACAATGGGCCTAGGCTAATGCCGTTAGCATCGGCTGAATGTTGCACCAAAACTACACCAAGGGCAGTGTTAGACATTAAAGACCACGCTAAAACCACGTATCGTACCTTTATGGATCTTCCGGTGTGGTCAAATCCCCGCTGTTTGGTCTAGATTGTCACTTTTAATCCGTTTTCCACGTCTGAAATGTCTGGTCCCACAGCTACGCGAGAGTTGGAACTTCTGCTCGTTTCTCGCGAGGTCACGACAGGAGGTCTCACTCTGATCAAACGTTTTCCCCCAAAAAAACATAAACAAAATCCTCTGTTCTTCAGTTTCTTTTGTGCCTTTTCAATCCACGCGTTGTTTGAATTGGTTCAACATTCATTAGAGTGTAATTCTAAGTTTTATACTATTTCATAAAAGTCTCAAGGACAATATTTATTATCCAGTTTTCTATTCTTTTTAGTTTGTGCCTGTAATGTATGTTTTTGTTTCTTTATGTATGTTCCTTTATCCATTATTATTTCCTTATTGTTTTTAATTATTTATTACACTATTAACGTTTTATTTCATTTGCTGCTTTGTGCTGCACTTTGGAATATGTTTGTGATTAGTCCCGACCCCGCGTGTGTAATAAAGTAGTTTTGATGCAACAAAAACAGATATATAAAATGTTAGTGTTGTTATTTGTTGTAGTAGCTTTTAATGGCGGTTGACAGCAAACTGAAGAAG